>NC_053025.1:58121231-58421231 GCF_003073215.2 Triticum urartu | reverse complement strand
ATCCTCATGAGTTGATTCCACCGTAAAGAACCTTGGATTCTCCCACTCTCCCTTCTGATTTTACCCGTAACGTTAGTATGTTAGCACGTAGCTACCGGGAGCTCCACGAGGTTGCTCACATCATCAAGTCAAGCATATACTCTCCATTCCACGAGTAGATGGATAGATTGAGCACTGTAATAGCTTACCCATGTCAGAGAGTGGCGTCTTGACACATGGGAGTGCGTGCTCCTGGTTTTTAAAATGTGTTTTAAACATATTTTAAAATGTCAAAAAAATTCAAACAAAAACTTGGCGCATACATCTTGATATTGTACATGCTCACAAAGTCGTTTCGCGAAAAACCGACAATTTATGTGTCGCGTGTGAAAAAGACAAAATTCGATGTTAAAAAATGCTTTTCACAAGACATCTTTTGTCATTTTTACACAAGCCGCAAAGAATGTCGGTTTTCTTCAATACTTGATGTGCACACATATAATGTCAAGATGTATGCGCGAAATATTTGTTTGATTTTTTTTCACATTTTGAATTGTTTTTCATGCGCAGAGGCGCGCGCTCCCGGGAGCACCAACGAATTTCCAACCCATGTGTGCACTTTTCTAACATGCGTAAGCTTAAGTTACATCCTTTTCTTCTTCTTCATAACTAGCAGAAATTCGCACCAGTCCTGTCACCTGCTCGTTTTGCCTCACAATTCGCGCAGTAGTTCAATCCCGCACGAGAGCATAATAAATTTTAAGTTTCAACGTTGACACATACGGTTTTTCATCTAAAACTGCTAGGTTTCAACCAGTTTCAGAAATATAATTTTAAGTAATTGTTTCTGGCGGTCATAGACACAAAATAATTATTTTTTATCGGTCATTCGTACTAAGTTCAACATTGAAACTTAACATATTTTTTCAAAGTTGTCAAAATGAATTAAAAATGAATTTTATTTGAAAGCGCTGGCCACGAGAAACACGAATATGAAAACATAACTTAATTTATTTATTTTTATTTAAAAGATAATAAACTTTGAAAATCGAAAGCCAAAATAAAAAGCGGGCACTAGGAACATGGGTACTGCGGGGAAAAGAATTCTATGAGACCAGGTCTCACGCGAGACCCATCCTGATGGATGATACGTGGCATTCACAAATCACAAAGCATCTACCCCACCCCCCACTTGAAATCAGGGGGGGGGGAGATTAGATGCTTTGGGATTTGTGAATGACACGTATCATCCATCAGGGCGGATCTCACGTGCTAACTATGAGACCTGGTCTTATATAATTTTTTTTCCGTACTGCGGCGTGCCCCAAATCCTTATCCCACAATTAGAGGGGCAATTGGCCAAAAAATGCCAATGGAAACCTAGCACCATATAGCTCGGTATTAAAATACCATTTTACAAAGCGTGAAAAAACTTGATTATTTTGTCAATACACATACACATGTATATAACGCATGTGCAAAAATTTACACCATTATACTTCAACAGGTGGTGCACATAAAAAGGCAAATTTATATTTTAAACCTGTTGATTTTTTTGGTTGTCGCACCGGAATTTCCTTTTTCCTGTACAGACTACAAATGACAATATTTTCAAATGAAATTTCACACATTATATACTGAGCACATATAAGTTTCCATGAAATTTGTTTAATCTTTTTGAAACTTCTAAATACGGTTTATGATTTTCTTTTAAATACCGACCTCCATAGAGCTCGGCCTCCATACGTCTACACTGGCAATTGGCTAGATATTGTATGACCCGTCTAAGGCTTTACAGTTGCAGGTTGTTTAGTTTCAAATAGTGTCGGGGTGAATCTATGCCATGGGATGCCTGGTTAATGTTGCATGATAGAGTTAATAGCAGAAGTAAGTTGTTTTTTCCATTGTCTAGATATATTTTTTCTTGTCTCCTTACTTTGTATATACTTTTACTTTTTACAAGCGAGAAAATACCGAAGAACGTTTGTAATCATTCTGTGATAACTGAGTCAAAAATCAATACAAAGTAGTAGCAATAATAATGTGTTGCTGGGTTGAATGGTAAATAGATACTCTCATCTTATATGATGAAAGGATAATCTTTTTTTTGAACAGAAAAGGCCTAATACTGCATTAATAAACCGATGGGGTAGTACATTTTACATAGGGACCCAAGAGTAAGATATCAGACACAACTAAGCCCCCTGACTTATGCAAGGAGGACCTCAAACTGAAAATAGAAACACGATCAGGTCCTCTGCAACTTCCCCTTAGATTGAATGTCGCCGGCACCCGAGATGAACCAATTGGGGTGGCGAAGTCACCATGGCCACATCGTCCGCTAGCCATAACATCTAAGAAAAAGTTGGGTCTTCCTCCCTTTTGGCACGCGTGCCAGGAGGAAAAGGGATGGCCGCCCTTCGGGCAGAAAAAAACTATAGGATGATGAAGACTGGCAACATGTCGGTCACGTCGCTTACCGAAGAAGCCTTTGCAAATGAGCTCGAAGACAATCTGCAATCTTCAGCAACCTGCATCACCGTCTACCTTCATCCACCACCATGGCAGCCTGAATAAGAGATCGTTGATGGAAGCGCATCCTCCAGATTAGGGGAGAGGACAAGCTTATTCGAATAGGGGGCTCATGCCAGACCCACCTTCGGTTGCCACCAACCTCTGTAGACAGCTTGCTTGGGAAGGAGTTGATACGTCTCCATCGTATCTACTTTTCCAAACACTTTTGACCTTGTTTTGGACTCTAACTTACATGATTTGAATGGAACTAACCTGGACTGACGCTGTTTTCAGCAGAATTGCCATGGTGTTATTTTTGTGCAGAAATAAAAGTTCTCATAATGACCTGAAACTTCATGAAGAATATTTTTGGAATATATATAAAATACTAGTGAAAGAATCTACGTCAGGGGGCCCACACCCTGTCCACGAGGGTGGGGGGCACGCCCCCCTGCCTCGTGGACCCCCTGATGCTCCATCGACCTCAACTCCAACTCTATATATTCACGTTCGGGGAGAAAAGAATCAGTGAGAAGGATTCATCACGTTTTACGATACGGAGCCGCCGCCAAGCCCTAATCTCTCTCAGGAGGGCTGATCTGGAGTCCGTTCGAGGCTCTGGAGAGGGGAATTCGTCGCCATCGTCATCATCAACCTTCCTCCATCACCAATTTCATGATGCTCACCGCCATGCGTGAGTAATTCCATCGTAGGCTTGCTGGACGATGATGGGTTGGATGAGATTTATCATGTAATCGAGTTAGTTTTGTTAGGGTTTGATCCCTAGTATCCATTATGTTCTGAGATTGATGTTGCTATGACTTTGCTATGCTTAATACTTGTCACTAGGGCCCGAGTGCCATGATTTCAGATCTGAACCTATTATATTTTCATGAATATATGTGAGTACTTAATCCTATCTTGCAAGTCAATAGTCACCTATTATGTGTTATGATCCGTTAACCCTGAAGTGACAATAATCGGGATACTTACCGGTGATGACCGTACTTTGAGGAGTTCATGTATTCACTAAGTGTTAATGCTTTGGTCCGGTACTCTATTAAAAGGAGGCCTTAATATCCCTTAGTTTCCAATAAGACCCCACTGCCATGGGAGGGTAGGACAAAAGATGTCATGCAAGTTCTTTTCCATAAGCACGTATGACTATATTCAGAATACATGCCTACATTACATTGACGATCTGGAGCTAGTTCTATGTCACCCTATGTTATAACTGTTGATGAGGAACCGCATCCGACATAACTATCCATCACTGATCCATTGCCTACGAGCTTTTCACATATTGATCTCTGCTTAGTTACTTTACCGTTGCCACTGCTACAGTTACTTCCATATTACTTTGCTACTAAATACTTTGCTACAAATATTAAGTCTTTCAGGTGCGGTTGAATTGACAACTCAACTCTTAATACTTGAGAATATTTTTTGGCTCCCCATGTGTCGAATCAATAAATTTGGGTTGAACACTCTGCCCTCGAAAACTGTTGTGATCCCCTATACTTGTGGGTTATCAAGACTATTTTCTTGCGCCGTTGCCGGGGAGCATAGCTCTATTCTTTGAGTCACTTGGGATTTATATCTGTTGATCACTATGAAGAACTTGAAACATGAAAGAACCAAGATTTTCCCCTCAACTATGAGGGGAGGTAAGGAACTGCCATCTAGCTCTGCACTTGATTCACCTTCTGTTTTGAGTAAACTTGCGACACCTACTCCTGCTATTTATTCTGATATGTCGCATGTTATTGATGATGCCACTTCTGCTTTGCATGATACTTATGATGAAACTACTTCTATGCTTGATGATACTGTGCCACTAGGTGAATTTCTTGATGAACAACTTTCTAGGGTTAGAGAGAATGAAATTATTGAAACTGATAATATTGATGAAAGTGATGATGAAGATTCTCCCCCTAGATATGAATTGCCTGTTGTGCCTGAGGGTTATGTTATGGATGAAGAAACTGCTAGAGACTTTTTAGCTTGCAATGATAGATATGATCTTAAGAAATTGGTAGCTAAGCTGAAAGAAAAATCCTTGAATGCTAGAGTGAAACATGACCTTGCTTTTGCTACTTCACCTATCTGTATTTCTGATAAGGATTATGATTTCTCTGTCGATCCTGCGTTAATTACTTTGGCTGAATCTGATCCTGTTTATGGCTATGAATCTGAAACTGTTGTGGGACATCTTACTAAATTAAATGATATAGCCACCCTGTTCACTAATGATGAGAAAACTCGCTATTACTTTATCCTTAAGTTGTTTCCGTTCTTATTAAAGGGTGATGCTAAAACATGGTTTAATTCTCTTGATCTTGGTTGTGTGCGTAGTCCACAGGATATGATTTATTACTTCTCTGCTAAATATTTCCCTGCTCATAAGAAACAAGCTGCCTTAAGGGAAATATATAATTTTGTGCAAATTGAAGAAGAGAGTCTCCCACAAGCTTGGGGGAGGCTTCTACGATTACTTGATGCTTTGCTTGATCATCCTGTCAAGAAAAATGAAATACTTGATATCTTTTATAATGGACTAACCGATACTTCCAGAGACCACCTGGATAGTTGTGCTGGTTGTGTTTTCAGGGAAAGAACTGTTGATCAAGCTGAATTGCTATTGAATAATATGTTGAGTAATGAAAATGATTGTACACTTCCTGAACCAACTCCTAAGCCAATTCTGAAGAAAAGGGGTATTCTATTTCTCAGTCCCGAAGATATGCAAGAGGCGAAGAAATCTATGAAAGAAAAGGATATTAAAGCTGAAGATGTTAATAATTTACCACCTATTGAAGAAATACATGGTCTTGATAACCCGACATAGGTAGTAAAGGTAAATTCTCTCTATAGATTTGATAAGGGTGAAATCCCATCTACTAAGTTTGCTAGCCAATGCTTGGATAAGTTTGATAATTTTATGGTTAAACAAGAAGACTTCAATGCTTATGTTGGTAGACAATTGAAACGTAATGCTTATATGATTGAACACTTGAGTGATTATATGCCTAGAGTTAAATGTGAACTTAAACTTATTAGTAAACATGCTTCTATGGTTACCACTCAAGTAGAACAAGTACTTAAAGCTCAGAATGATTTGCTCAATGAATTAGATAATAAGAAAAATGATAATGTTGTTAGAGTTGTGACTAGAGGGGGTAAAATGACTCAGGAATCTTTGTATCCTGAGGGCCACCTTAAGAGAATTGAGCAAGATTCTCAGAGAACTAATGTTGATGCACCTAGTTATTCTAAGAGGAAGAAAAAGAAAAATGATAGAACTTTGCATGCTTCTAGTGAACCTGTTGTTGACACACCTGAGAATCCCAATGATATTTCTATTTCTGATGCTGAAACACAATCTAGTAATGAACATGAACCTAGTGATAATGTTAATGATGATGTTCATGTTGATACTCTACCTAGCAATAACAATGATGTAGAAATTGAACCTGTTGTTGATCTTGATAACCCACAATCAAAGTGTTATGATAAGAGAGACTTTGTTGCTAGGAAGCACGGTAAAGAAAGAGAACCATGGGTTCAGAAACCCATGCCTTTTCCTCCTAAACCATTCAAGAAAAAGGATGATGAGGATTTTGAGCGCTTTGCTGAAATGATTAGACCTACCTTTTTGCGTATGCGTTTGACTAATATGCTTAAAATGAATCCTTATGCTAAGTATATGAAAGATATTGTTACAAATAAAAGAAAGATACCGGAAGCTCAAATTTCCACCATGCTTGCCAATTATACTTCTAAAGGTGGAATACCAAAGAAACTTGGAGATCCAGGAGTACCAACTATACCATGCTCCATTAAAAGAAACTATGTTAAAACTGCTTTATGTGATCTTGGAGCCGGCGTTAGTGTTATGCTTGTTTCTTTATATCGTAGACTTGATTTGAATAAGTTGACACGTACTGAAATATCTTTGCAAATGGCTGATAAATCAACTGCTATACCTATCGGTATTTGTGAGGATGTGCCTGTTGTGGTTGCAAACGTTATTATTTTAACGGACTTTGTTATTCTTGATATTCCCGAGGACGATAGTATGTTTATTATTCTTGGTAGATCCTTTTTGAATACTGCAGGGGCTGTTATTGATTGCCACAAAGGCAATGTCACTTTTCATGTTAATGGTAATGAGCATATGGTACATTTTCCGAGGAAACAACCTCAAGTCCACAGTATTAATTCTATTGGAAAAACTTCCACGATTACTATTGGAGGTTTTGAATTTCCTCTTCTTACTGTCAAGAAGAAATATGATATTCTTATTGTTGGGGATGTGCATATCCCCGTTGAGGTAACCTAGTGTTATTCGAAAATTCTTCGGTTTCATGCAATTCGGAAAGAGTTTGTTAACAAGACTTGATCAACCTTGTTAGTGGATTCCTTTTGATGAGCATGAGATGGATGAAGTTAGAAAGCACAACTCTCTGTACCCTCCTTTTACTTTTTGTTATTTAGATTAAATAAAGCAAAAATAGTATTTTTCTGTCTGTTTTCTATATTATCCTTGCAATAAAAAATACCCCGAAAATAAAAGTTCTCCAAATGCCCTAAAAATTTAATATGATTTTTTCTATAATATTTAAGAATTATTGGCACGGAGAACACACCACGGGGACCCACCATGTGCCCACGAGGGTGGAGGGCGCGCCCACCCCCCTGGGGCGCCCCCTGCCTCGTGGACCCCACGTGGGCCCCCTCCACTTATTCTTGCACCCACTCACTTCGTCTTCCTCCAGAAAAAAAATCCTCCACCAGCTCAAACCTGAGTTCTAGCTCATCTTGCTACCATTTTCGATCTCCTTGCTCAAAACTCCATTCACAAAACTGCTTTGGGGGATTGTTCTTCTGTATGTGACTCCTCCAATGGTCCAATTAGTTTTTGTTTTAGTGCTTTATTTATTGCAATTTTTTGCTGCTTAGGTGACCCTGTTCTTCATCTTGCATGTTAAATTTATGTGGTCAAAAGTAGTTTTAATGCATTATATGGCTTTTAGGCACTTGTGGGAGTAGTTGCTATCAATCTTGTTGAGTTTGGTTCACTTTTATTTTGAGTTACTAAAAATATCAGAATTTTTTCAGAGGAAATGATGAAGAGATTGTTGAGGGGCTCTTCGAGCCGAAGCTCAAAGGATAAGCAAAGTGAAGAGAATAAGAAACCCAAATATAATCTCCCTCGCACTACAGAGGTTCGGCCGTGCGAATGGCCTTGTGCTGAGTTCTTGAGAGCAGCCGGGATTTATGAAGACTTTTATTATTTGGCTGAGAATGCGGGCCTCACCGACTTCCTCCATGACCAGCTCGAACAGTATCTCCTACTCACTAATATTTTTGTGCAAAATTTTCATTTCCATGTTAGGAGGTCGCCAATTTCCATGCTAGGAGATCACCACCTTCTGTGGATTTTTATTTGTATGATGAGTATAAGAAGATGTCACTTATGATTTTTGTGCGGTTTGCAAGTTGCCCTTTGAGGGCAGCGTCGAGGAACCACATCCTAGGGATGTGGCAGGATTTATTGATATGATTGTTGTAGGGGAAACAAGAAAAGTGTCAGATGCAAGAACTACTAGCATACATTTTCCTGTTCTACATTACTATGCAATATTTGTTAGTAGATGTTTAATTGGCCGCGGGAACAGTGGGGGCCTTAGTTCTCCTGACCTCGCCATTTTGCGCCATGCTTTACTCTGTGATAGAACTTTGAGTTTAGGTGCTATGGTTGCTAAACGGTTGAGTCTGAACCGTACAAAGGGCCCCATTTTTGGAGGTATCTTTGCTAAGCGTCTTGCTAAATATTTTGAGATACCTATTAGACACTATGAGAAAGAAGAAAAGGTGCTGCCCCCTATTTTCTTAGATTATAAAAGTAGGGTAGCACATGATTTTATTCACGATGATAAGGAGAAGAGACTCATTTATAACCCGGTATTCACTGAAAAGACTTGTCAGATTATTACCCTGCCTGCACCTTCTTTGTTTAACATTTATTCAGGCACATACATCATCCTGCCCGATGACATTTATGCATATTGGGAGCGAACACGCTCCCCAGAGCCCGAGTCGAAGCCACCCCTTGATCCTTATCGGCAGTTGGTTTATCAGTGGGATCCGGAGGAGATCGCCAACCAGTGGCACCCCGAGGATCCTCCTTAGTACACTGGAGAGGACCATTTTGATCCATGGGCATAGACCAACTTAGTCTAAAAGCCTAAGCTTGGGGGAGTACGTATTTCTCACCGACATTACATTTATGTTCACACACTCATGCTAGTTGTCAGTGCTCATACTTTTTCATTGTACTATCCATGCTAGTTTAATTTCTTTTTAAGCCTTCTTCTTGTGTGTTTGAAAAACCTTAAGAAAAACAAAAAAATAGTTGTAGCTTTTAGCTAGTTTACTTTCCATGCGTGTAGTAGTAGTAATTAAAAAGAAAACCCAAGACGATTTCTCATTCTTCTTTTGCTTGTTGGGAGCTTTCCCATGTAAATAATTTTGTTTCTTTTCTTTTCTTTGGGGGTCGAGAGGAGAAGACCATGATGAAAATGTTGAGTGGCTCTCATATGCATTATTGTTGATTTAACCAAGAGCCCATATTACCTTGTCTTCTCCCTTGTATTGAATGCTTGCAGATTCCAGCTTAGTCCAATGCACGTGCACTATTATTATTATCCACACCGTTCGGTCGTGCAAGTGAAAGGCAATAATGACGATATATGATGGACTGATTGAGATGAGAGAAGCTGGTATGAACTCGACCTATCTTGTTTTTGTAAATATGATTAGTTCATCGTTCCTGATTCAGCCTATTATGAATGAAACATGTTTGCAATAACAATTAGATATTATAGTTGCTCATGCCATGCTTAATTTTCTAGGAGCTTATAATGGTTTACCTTGCTTGCCAACATGCTATTAAAATTGTTGTGATGTGGTATGATATGGTGGTATCCTTCTTTGAATGATTCGAGTGGCTTGACTTAGCACATGTTCACGCATGTAGTTGAAACAAAATCAACATAGCCTCCATAATATTTATGTTCATGGTGAATTATATCCTACTCATGCTTGCACTTAGTGTTGAATAATTTTAATGCATGTTCATGACTGTTGTCGCTCTCTAGTTGGTCGCTTCCCAGTCTCTTTCCAGCCTTCACTTGTACTAAGCGGGAATACTGCTTGTGCATCCACTTCCATAAACCCCAAAAGTATTCTGTATGAGTCCACCATACCTTCCTATATGCGGTATCTACCCGCCGTTCCAAATAAATTTGTATGTGCCAAACTCTAAACCTTCAAATGAAATTCTGTTTTGTATGCTCGAATAGCTCATGTATCAACTAGGCATGTCTATATCTTCCATGCTAGGTGGGTTATTCTCACGAGGAGTGGACTCCGCTCCTCATACACGAGAAAATGACTGGTAACTGATACGTCTCCAACGTATCTATAATTTTTGATTGTTCCATGCTATATTATATCCTGTTTTGGACATTACTGGGCTTTATTATACACTTTTATATTATTTTTGGGACTAACCTATTAACCGGAGGCCCAACCCAGAATTGCTGTTTTTTTTGCCTATTTTAGGGTTTCACAGAAAAAGAATATCAAACAGAGTTCAAACGGCATGAAACCTTCGGGAACGTGATTTTCGGAACAAACATGATCCAGAGGACTTGGACCCTACGTCAAGACATCAACCAGGAAGGCACGAGGTAGGGGGGGGCGCCCTCCACCCTCGTGGAGCCCATGTTGCTCCACCAACGTACTTCTTCCTCCTATATATATATATACCTGCGTACCCCCAAACTACCAGATACAGAGCCAAAACCCTAATTCCACCGCCGCAACTTTCTGTATCCGTGAGATCCCATCTTGGGGCCTTTTCTGGAGCTCCGCCGGAGGGGGCATCGATCATGGAGGGCTTCTACATCAACACCATAGCCTCTCCGATGAAGTGTGAGTAGTTTACTTCAGACCTTCGGGTCCATAGTTATTAGCTAGATGGCTTCTTCTCTCTTTTTGGATCTCAATACAAAGTTCTCCCCCTCTCTTGTGGAGATCTATTCGATGTAATCTTTTTTTGCGGTGTGTTTGTTGAGACCGATGAATTGTGGGTTTATGATCAAGTTTATCTATGAACAATATTTGAATCTTCTCTGAATTCTTTTATGTATGATTGGTTATCTTTGAAAGTCTCTTCGAATTATTAGTTTGGTTTGGCCTACTAGATTGATCTTGCTTGCAATGGGAGAAGTGCTTAGCTTTGGGTTCAATCTTGCGGTGTCCTTTCCTAGTGACAGTAGGGGCAGCAAGGCACGTATTGTATTGTTGCCATCGAGGATAACAGGATGGGGTTTATATCATATTGCATGAGTTTATCCCTCTACATCATGTCATCTTGCTTAAATCGTTACTCTGTTCTTTTGAACTTAATACTCTAGATGCATGCTGGATAGCGGTCGATGTGTGGAGTAATAGTAGTAGATGCAGGCAGGAGTCGGTCTACTTGTCTCGGACGTGATGCCTATATACATGATCATACCTAGATATTCTCATAACTATGCTCAATTCTGTCAATTGCTCAATAGTAATTTGTTTACCCACTGTAATACTTATGCTCTCGAGAGAAGCCGCTAGTGAAACCTATGGCCCCCAGGTCTATTCTATCATATTAATCTTCCAATACTTAGTTATTTATTTTGCCTTTTATTTTACTTTGCATCTTTATCATAAAAATACCAAAAATATTATCTTATCATATCTATCAGATCTCACTCTCGTAAGTGACCGTGAAGGGATTGACAACCCCTTTATTGCGTTGGTTGCGAGGAGTTTATTTGTTTGTGTAGGTGCGAGGGACTCGTGCGTGGCCTCCTACTGGATTGATACCTTGGTTCTCAAAAACTGAGGGAAATACTTACGCTACTTTGCTGCATCACCCTTTCCTCTTCAAGGGAAAACCAACGCAGTGCTCAAGAGGTAGCAAGAAGGATTTCTGACGCCGTTGCCGGGGAGTCTACGCAAAAGTCAAGATACCAAGTACCCATCACAAACCCTTATCTCCCACATTACATTATTTGCCATTTTCCTCTCATTTTCCTCTCCCCACTTCACCCTTGCCATTTTATTCGCCCTCTCTCTCCGCCCCCCTTCTCTTTCTCTATTTGCCTCTTTTTGCCCATCTCTTGTTTGCTTGTGTGTTGGATTGCTTGCTTGTCATGATGGCTCAAGATAATACCGAATTGTGTGACCTTACTAATACCAACAACAATGATTTTATTAGCACTCCGATTGCTCCTCTTACCGATGCTGAATCTTGTGAAATTAATGCTGCTTTGTTGAATCTTGTCACGAAAGATCCGTTTTCCGGCCTTCCAAGTGAAGATGGCGCTACCCATCTAAACAACTTTGTTGATTTGTGTGATATGCAATAGAGGAAAGATTTGGTCAATGATATTGTTAAATTGAAGCTATTTCCTTTTTCGCTTAGAGATCGTGCTAAAGCTTGGTTTTCGCCTTTGCCTAAAAATAGTATTGATTCGTGGAATAAGTGCAAAGATGCTTTTATCTCTAAGTATTTTCCTCCTGCTAAGATCATCTCTCTTAGAAATGATATCATGAATTTTAAGCAATTTGATCATGAACATGTTGCACAAGCTTGGGAGAGGATGAAATTAATGATACATAATTGCCCTACACATGGTTTGAATTTATGGATGATTATACAAATTTTTTATGCCGGATTGAATTTTGCTTCTAGAAATCTTTTAGATTCGGCTGCAGGAGGTACTTTTATGGAAATCACTTTAGGGGAAGCACTAAACTCCTAGATAATATTATGGTTAATTATTCTCAATGGCACACTGAAAGATCTACTAATAAGAAAGTGCATGCGATAGAAGAAATTAATGTTTTGAGTGGAAAGATGGATGAACTTATGAAATTATTTGCTAATAAAAGTGTTCCTTATGATCCTAATGATATGCCTTTGTCTACTTTGATTGAGAATAATAATGAATCTATGGATGTGAATTTTGTTGGTAGGAATAATTTTGGTAACAATGCGTATAGAGAAACTTTAATCCTAGGGCGTATCCTAGTAATTCCTCTAATAATTATGGTAGCGTAAGTATTTCCCTCAGTTTTTGAGAATCAAGGTATCAATCCAGTAGGAGGCCACGCACGAGTCCCTCGCACCTACACAAACAAATAAACCCTCGCAACCAACGCGATAAGGGGTTGTCAATCCCTACATGGCCACTTACGAGAGTGAGATATGATAGATATGATAAGATAATATTTTTGGTATTTTTATGATAAAGATGCAAAGTAAAATAAAAGGCAAAGGAAATAACTAAGTATTGGAATATTAATATGATGGAAGATAGACCCGGGGGCCATAGGTTTCACTAGTTGCTTCTCTCAAGAGCATAAGTATTCACGGTGGGTAAACAAATTACCGTTGACCAATTGACAGAATTGAGCATAGTTATGAGAATATCTAGATATGATCATGTATATATTCATCACGTCCGAGACAAGTAGACCGACTCCTGCCTGCATCTACTACTATTACTCCACACATCGACCGCTATCCAGCATGCATCTAGAGTATTAAGTTCATAAGAACAGAGTAACGCTTTAAGCAAGATGACATGATGTAGAGGGATAAACTCATGCAATATGAAATAAATCCCATCTTGTTATCCTCGATGGCAACAATACAATACGTGCCTTTCTGCCCCTACTGTCACTGGGAAAGGACACGCAAGATTGAACCCAAAGCTAAGCACTTCTCTCATTGCAAGAAAGATCAATCTAGTAGGCCAAACCAAACTGATAATTCGAAGATACTTTCAAAGGTAACCAATCATACATAAAAGAATTCAGAGAAGATTCAAATATTATTCATAGATAAACTTGATCATAAACCCACAATTCATCGGTCTCAACAAACACACCGCAAAAGAAGATTGCATCGAATAGATCTCCACAAGAGAGGGGGAGAACTTTGTATTGAGATCCAAAAAGAGAGAAGAAGCCATCTAGCTAATAACTATGGACCCATAGGTCTGAAGTAAACTACTCACACTTCATCGGAGAGGCTATGGTGTTGATGTAGAAGCCCTCCGTGATCGATGCCCCCTCTGGCGGAGCTCCGGAAAAGGCCCCAAGATGGGATCTCGTGGATACAGAAAGTTATGACGGTGGAATTAGGGTTTTGGCTCCCTATCTGGTAGTTTGGGGGTACATAGGTATATATAGGAGGAAGGAGTACGTCGGTGGAGCAACAGGGGGCCCACAAGGGTGGAGGGCGCGCCCAGGGGGCTAGGCACGCCCCCTACCTCATGGCCTCCTGGTAAATGTCTTGACGTAGGGTCCAAGTCTTCTGGATCATGTTCGTTCTGAAAATCACATTCCCGAAGGTTTCATTTTGTTTGGACTCCGTTTGATATTCTTTTTCTGCGAAACCCTAAAATGGGCAAAAACAACAATTCTAGGCTGGGCCTCCGGTTAATAGGTTAGTCCCAAAAATAATATAAAATTGTATATTAAAGCCCAATAGTGTCCAAAACAGAATATAATATAGCATGGAACAATCAAAAATTATAGATACGTTGGAGACGTATTAAGCATCCCCAAGCTTAATTCCTGATCGTCCTCGAGTAGGTAAATGATAAAAACAGAATTTTTGATGTGGAGTGCTACTTGGCATAATTTCAATGTAATTCTTCTTAATTGTGGTATGAATATTCAGATTCGAAAGATTCAAGACAAAAGTTCAATATTGACATAGAAATAATAATACTTCAAGCATACTAACTAAGCAATTATGTCTCTTCAAAATAACATGGCCAAAGAAAGTTATCCCTACAAAATCACATAGTCTGGCTATGCTCTATCTTCACCACACAAAGTATTTAAATCATGCACAACCCCGATGACGGATTTCACCTGATATATTTTCGGATGAAGTGACTGTACGGCAATTTGACCAGGTGGCCTTCACGTCCAAACAGCCATGCATCCATTGATTTTTTAAGTGGGTCTTGCCCCTTGAACAACGCATCGTACCTTGGGCGTCCTCGCCAACTTGGTTTTTACATAAACAGTACTCAACCAGTACTTCTCTGTGACTGATTTTTCTTCGTTCAATTAGTACCAAATGACTGCTCCATGATTGATGTCTGATCCTTGACGATTTGTAACGCCGCACAGACGTTGGTAACTCGGTGCAGTATGGAGTGGGCGACACCCAAGGCAGTGGCAACGCCAGCGGAGGGATCAGCGGCTTAAAGCGGAGTGGAGGCGGCTCATCAGCATCAAAGCGAGGCCGCGGGCCTTCCTGGAGGTAAACCCGCGCCGGCGGGTCTCGCGCAAGGCCAAGCGGTAGCAGTAAGGGACCGACGTGGGAGACTTGCAGGGCTCGGCAGCAGAGGCGGAGACCACAGAGGGTCATGGCGACTCTGAGGAAGCGAGCAGCAGCAGGTCTGGCCAGCGGCAGCTTCGCCGCATGAGGCAAAGGCGGCTCAGCGAGTCCGCGGCGGAAAGGCCAGGGAGGCGAACTCCGGCGGGTTGAATCCGCGGCGGCAGCTTACAGCAAAGTCGAGGATGGCAGGCAAGCACGTCGTTGCCGCAGAGTTGAGGTGGAGGGCGGTGTCTGGTGAGACCCAGCGGTTTACGCGCGACGGCAGGTCGGTTTAACTCGGATGGAGCAACGACCCTTGATGGCATAAGCAGATGCAGGGCGAAGGCCAAGGCGGTTTGACTCGGATGGTAGCTGCAGCGACTTAACCGCTCAGCGGGCTCAGCGGCCGGTTTGACTTGGACGGAACAACGACCCTCGATGGTGGAGTCCGGGGGCGAGGAAGAGTAGGCATGGCCGGCGAATCCAAGTCCGGATGTAGTCAGGGTCTGATTCCGGGTCATTGATTGTTCGTGTTGCCCTTTGGTTTGACTGTAACTTGACGGATTACACATCCGATGGCGGCGGCTCAGTAGTAACCCTAATTTCTTTTGAACCTTAAAACTCTCATATCTTCAACCAGGACTGATAAATTTGAAGCTGATGCAAATCTTCCAGACCAGATCTTCTTCCTTTGAAAAATTGCAAACTTCTCAATCCGTCTAGAGATCCCTCCAAGAACTCAACACCACCATGCGCAGGCCCCACGGTGGGCGCCAACTGTCGTGGAACTGTCACGGCAGATGTCCTTAGTGTCAGGACTTAGTCGCGAGGCCAACGCATCTATGTGGTAGCTTGAGAGGGGTTGAGCGAGATGAGAGACGCGATGTTTTACCCAGGTTCGGACCCTCACGGTGGAGGTAAAAGCCTACATCCTGCTTCATTGATATTGATGATCATGATCACGGTTACAAGAGTGCTCTATCTCGAGAGCTATTGTCTAAACCTAACTTGTCCAACCTGTGGAACTTGTGAATCTTGTCCCTCTTGGGGTGCCCTGCCCCTCCTTATATATGTTGGAGGGGCGGGTTACATGTAGAATCCTATTAGGATTAGGACTAGTCTATCTCTAATACAAACCGGATACAAGTCCAGGTCTTAACTCCTTGTAAGATAAATGTTCCTCATGCCTTTCCTCTTAAACCGGCCCACCATTAACATAAACCGGCCTTCTGGGTCTTGGGCCTTGTCATTCATCTGACCCGTTCGCCGGGTCACAAGTGTGTCATAACGTTTCGGCAGGTTGCTGTAAACCGCCAGGTCAGGGTAGGTCGCTAGTGAATCGCCAAGTGTAAACCGGGTCTCAAGTAAACCGCCAAGTCCAGCCGGGTCATCAATGAGTCTTCAGGCTCATGAACCGTCATACCAGTGAACCGCCAGACACGTAAACCGCCAGACATGTAAACCGCCAATCACGTAAACCGCCAATCCTCTGGCGGTTTATCAATGAAACGCCTAGTCCGGCCGGGTTATACTTCCGGCCGGTTTACGCCGCAGAGTATATCCCCAACACAAGCCAAACCGGTCGAAGTCGTGTCTAGAAATGCTTTAGTTATATAAGGGAATTGATTGTGGAAGGGAACGTAAGTCTCTTTTTACTCCTTATCCTCATGACCTTCTAATCTGAGTCATCTTATCTTTTCTACGGGGTTAAGAACTAGGCTTCTCTTCTATCTCTCAGGATGATGTGTTACTAAACCGTAGTTGCCTAGGATTGTTGAGTTCAAGCCTCAGTTCAGTTCCTACTACCTCCATATGTTCATAGCCGGCCTCAGAACCTTGATATTGTGCTATTGAGTGGTTATGCCACCATTTTTGCAGGATCTCTCAAATCATTTTGAGCATTTTACAGCCGTTATGCTGTCCGAGTCATCCCAGGTTTCTAAATAATCTGATGCACTTCCAAATCTTTCCTCCGTGTTCCGATGTCCTTTTGGGCCAGATTAAGCACACTAATTAGTGAGTTGAGGTACTCTGTTGCCTCGACATATATGTTGGAGCTATTATATGACCCTAGGTGTTTTAGGGAGTCACCTAGTAATCTAGCAATGTTTTGTGTTCCCAGTGTGAAGATTCTGGCCATCATTCTCGAAAGCATCCCGTGATGCTACTTAGTAGTAGGTATTCTACTCCTGGGTTTTTGAACCCGCGATTCACCCTACCTCATGTTGTTAGTATTTGCTAGTTCCCTTAAGATATTAGTAACCTTTGCGATAGTCCTCGAGGTCCGTGGTATTTCCTTCTTCCAAATACCATGAACTGCTTATGGCAGAAGTTCTTTTGAACCAAAAGATCACAACAAGAGTGCTCTTGATGAGTTCTCCATTCTACATTGTGAATCCGCCAGTTCTACCTTTCTGCATGGCTTATCCGGAAGAAATGTTGAGCTTTGCTCGACATACTAATCTATGCATCCACAACTCAGAAAGATATATGTTCCTTGAGTTGACCCTCCTCAGTTGTATTCCGACCCTAGTCTATCAATTGATAGTCAGGAATAGTTATGCCATCGTGTTCATCGGTGTCTATTATCCTTGTGGTCCGTCAAGCCATTCTATTCCGGAATGACTAGGAGAAACAAATTCCAGTACCTCATCCATATCTAGGATTGGGTCAAACCAGTTGTATTCCGCAGATCAAAGTGCCCATCCAACTTTCGATTCTGTTCCACCTGGAGTGTTACCATCTTTATGTCAAGAAAGTCATGAGGATTGCACCACCTCTTATGAATCCTTGACACAGTGATACTTCTCGCCATCATCATTCATTCCTCGGTCCCGTGTTGTCGCAACCGGAATGCCGACAAGTGAACCATGATGTGTGAAATCAATACTCCTAGCAACCCCGTTGCTTGGTAGTTAAAGGACAACAATTTAATTCTTAGCGTGTTGGTTATTGAATCATCATCCTAAGATTTATCGTGCGACCTAGTCCTTATTTCCGGTGCACTTTTCGATCAATGAGTTAAGTTAGTGTCAATCCTTGCTTATTTGATCATATCGTCTTGCCTTGAAAGCAAGATTGTTCTCGAGCTTAGAGACATATCGGTGGTTCATGATTTTCTGAATATCTTCTCGGAAGTGTTACCAGGTTGTCACCTGACCGCTATGTTGAGTTCGTGATCAAGTTGGTTTCCTGTAAACCACTCCTTCTCCAAGAATACGAGTTGGATACCCTTGAGCTAGTTGGTTAAGATAAACAACAATTTGGAGAGTTGGAAGATAAATGCTTTGGCTGACTTAGTTCATTTTAAGGGATATCTTGTATGTGTGTTGAGGGAAGATGGTATTTTCATCGACTGACTCTCGTGATCAGTTAATGGACCTATCACCTTATCCAGTCCTTGATTTGAGTATGGGCTATCGTCAAATCAAATCAGAACCAATGATATTCGTGATGTTGTCTTACTCGTGGTTGTTTCCTCGAGCATACACCATTATATCCTTTAGGTCTGACCAATGCTATCACCGTGTTCACATGATGGTGGAAGTCCAGTGATATGGAAATTCCGATGAGTTGCTGTTGAGCCCATCAGCAGCATTTTGTCTCCCCCATGACTCATGTTGAACATCAACCTAGTGTTGGAAACTTTTATAAGCATTATCTTCATGTCCCATTCGTGAAGAATATGTTGGATGAAAGAAGTGACTTTCTTTGATTCATGTGCATTCGATGCAAGTTGCCGCCGTGAATTCAAGAAAGCTTGTTTTTGCTTCCTCCGGAACCATTCCAAGTTAGTCATGCATATGTGCAAAGTATTCTATGGTTTGAAGACTTGCAACCTTCATTCTATATGTATCCCTAGCACGCCAAGCCACTGATTGATTTGTTAAAGATAAAGGAGTCTGTTCTAAAGTATTAATCCTTTAGGCTTCCGCGCGGAGACTTCGATATCATTAATTATGGTTCCCCACCCGAGCTCGATAGTGTTTTTATTATAAGACTACTACGTGGTCATGCTTGTCTGCGACAGCATGTTCACATGTATGTAGCAGAGATGGCTCATGTTTTGGAGCTTACTATCGTATCCCCCGAGAATCTCACAACGTCATCTCGTCGATTTGTGTTGCAAACCTTCATTTGTCTTTCTAGACTCGATGAGTCTGGATTATCCTGACACCAACCAGATCTGAATCTCAGGCAGATATGATGGTTGGAACATTTCCCAAGAACTATAATATTGGTCTCTCTGTAATCCGGTAAAGTGGATGTCGTGGCCAACACACCCAGCCGGAAGACCTATTATTGTAGTATCTTGATTGAGAAAGTTGGTCACCTCCCCATAAGGATCTCGCAGGATCTGCCTCCGTAGTTATTCCTTATGGATTCTTGAGCTTTCGAAGTCCGACCTTTTACTTGATGTTCTAGTTATCAAGCCATATCTATAAATGGGTTGCGCTAGCACATCAAGGAGAACATTAGAAGCGGGGTGCTAAATGTCTCTCGGTCGATCATCCAGATTTCGTTCCCTTGGCCTCGCTAAGGTGAAATCTGAGAAAGGGGTGTCTTTCTATGCATCTGCATTGTCCATCACTATTCGTCAAGGTAGTAAGATGTGTTGCCAGGATCCTCGACATGGTTGTTGGTAGAACACTGATGAATATGGAAATGCTCAAGTTCTTGAGAGCACGCGCAAGCAAAATCATCGCTTGCGTTGTCTTCAACAAGGTAGTCCACATCATCCATCCTAGTCCGGGTATGCCATTTCTTCGAGCTATTTCAAACGATCAATTGTAAATTGCCTTAAGCTGGTATGAAGAGTTTCAATGATCTATGGATCAAAAGTAATTTTTTTTGCCACTTAAGGGAATATTTCTGCGAGTCACCTTCCTTAAGGTGTCTCGTTGTGGTATCATGGCAACCCAACTCCTCGCTACGTTGACACCGTTCACCACCCTCCTAGGTGTGGGAATTCCACTACTTATTTAAACCTTGCCATATGCTCATTTCCATCATTCTTGATGTGTGTATTATGTTTCATCTCGACAGTTGTCGCTATGTCTCGTTCTGTGAGTTGATCGTCGGTTGCTCGATCTTCGAAAAGATCGATTCTTCAAGAGTTTCTTTTCTTCCCGTTATCGTGTTGGATGGAGCTCTCAGAGCAAGACATCGAGAGAAAGATGGTGATCGTGTCAACGTTCCTATGAAGTGCAACCTGGATCGTGAAGACCGTGTTAGCTTGTGCTCCCTCTGTCTTCTTGCCTCACGTCTTGAATCTCGGGACAAGATTCTTGTTTAGTGGGGGGTGAGTTGTCACAGCCCTAGCATTAGCCTTGCTTGTCTTTGCATCATCGTCTTGCATCATGATTAAATTCCATTTAAACTTGAAATGGGGATTGTTCAAACCCTAGCACTAAATCAGTCCATCTAGGCTTGATTAAAATCTTTTTCAATAAACCCAAAATGTCCCTAAGAAAAGTTCATGATTTCTGGTTAAGGTGAAAACCTCTCCCAAAAATGATGGATATATTCCTAGGTCATCTTTGGATTTTTGAATTAACACAAAAGTATTTGAATGGGAGCCGTTTAAATGCTATATATATTTTAAATGGTCCAAATATTCTGAAGTTATTTGTGGAGCCTGAAATAATTCAGTTATCCACCAAAATAATTTTTAGAATTATCTAAAATGATTTAGTTCCTAAACTAAATCAGAACAAAGAAAACAAAATAGAAATTAGAAAAGGTAACAGGAATAAAAGAGAGAGATAGAGGAGTTACCTAGGCTTACCTGGCGCCCCAACCGGTCCACCTTTGTAGCAGCCCAGCTGGGCAAAGCCAGCCCAGCCCACCAGGGGCAAGGTTTTCTTCAACCTTGCGCCAATAGGATGCCGAGCGTGTGCTCGCCGCACGCGCGCCCTCCGAGCGCCACCTCCTCTCTGCCTGCTCGCCCGGATGCTTCTGGACGACGCCACGCAGCTCCCGACTTCCTCTCACTCTCCCTCGCCCTCATCCCCTCCTCTGCTTCCTCCCTTCCCTCTGTCCGTGGGTGCCGAGACCACCGATGAGCACCAACGCGACCACAGCCTTCCCCATGCCTCTCCGACGTGACCTCGAGCTCCGCCGTTGACCCATACGCCGTCTCCACCGAGCCACATGACGAGAAGAGCCTCGGAGCGCCGCCCCGATGTCTTCTTCCTCCTCGGGTCACCGAGATCGCTGGCTACCGTGCTTCCGCTTCGACGCGTCCCCGAGCCCGCTGGCCTTCTCCTCCGCCCCCCAGTGAGCCCCTGATCGCTTTCCCCTGTCCCCTTCTTCGATAGCACACCCTAGCTGTCCGAGGCCGAAGACAAAGCGGCCAAGGAGCGCATTGAGCGGGAAAAGCAAGAAGCTCGGGTAGGCGAGGTGCAGCAAGAGCTCGAGGCTCTCGCCAAAAAACATGAGTCCTTAGAGCTTGACTCTAAGACGCGAGAGTCCGAGCTTGCGAAGGCGCTCGAAAGCACATGGAGCGCCAAGGCTGAAGCCCACAAGGCCCTCCAGGAGATGGATGCGGTGAAGAAGATAGCAGCGGGTAAGGCATTCATTATGCAAAGCAAGCATGTGAAGGAAAGTTTCCTTTTACTTACCTGAGTTCGGAGCTCTCCAGGAGCGTTCGCAGATCTTCCCCGCAGTGTACTGGATGCCGCGGAGTTTTACCGAGCTGAGGAGGGGAGCTCGACGAAAAAGTTGTTCTGGTCTCAGTTTACTGGGACCGAACACTCAATGCCCTTGAGCGACCAGCTGAAGCAACTGGTCGAGCTTCACAAGGCGGCCGAACAGGCCATGAAGGGTCTTATAGTCCGGATGTGGCCTTGCGATCCCCTGCCTAGCAGCTACTTCGGTCTGGTGAGGTGGCTTGTGGATGCCTGCCCACGGCTTGACGTCATAAAGCGGTCCGTCTGCATCGAGGATGCACGCAGGGCTTTTACCCGGGCGAAGGTGCACTGGGCGAAGCTGGACGCCGTGAAGCTGGTGAAGGAGGGGCCGCCGGAGGGCAAGGAGCATCGCTGCCCCGAAATGTATTATGACAGTGTCCTGAAGGGTTCCCGCCTTGTGGCAGAGGAATGTGCCAGAGATGTAATTTTTGAATGAACATGTTCATGTGATCCTGTAAATGAAACGAGTTCATTTGCGCTATGCAACGCTTTTTGAATTTAAAATATTACCTTATGTGCGTCCGTTTATAAAATCTGAGAGTTGGCCAGTCGTCGGCTTCTGCCCCCATGTAACTAGTACTGGGGTCTTCGGGATAAACCTGAGCACTCTTTATCCCAATTTTGGGTCCTTCGAGGGAGGTGTTCAGCACAACGAACCAGGCAATCAGACTATAAGGCTTTATCACTCTCACTTAGCCATAGAAGTCTACAGTTTTAAATTTTGGC
This sequence comes from Triticum urartu, assembly GCF_003073215.2. NCBI lineage: Eukaryota > Viridiplantae > Streptophyta > Magnoliopsida > Poales > Poaceae > Triticum > Triticum urartu. The sequence continues at coordinate 58,398,866 of NC_053025.1, read as the reverse complement.
GAAGCCCCTAGTATTCGGAAGGCCAAATTGGGGGCGCTATATACGCCTAAGTCGGACAAGGCCGACTCCTCACCCGAAGCGGAAAAAGTCTTTAAGGACTTGAGACCTCTCGAACAGCAACCAGCTCTCGCCTTATCATGACAGTCAGTTTTCAGCTTTCTCTACTGAGGTGCTCGTTCGGAAGAACCGGGACACAATCGCAGTATTTCTCCCGGCGCTACCTTAGCCGATATAGCGAAACGTAAGGTACCAAAACATGGGAGCCGGGCATACCCAACTATTGACCCAAGACATGATTCGGAGCTGATGCATATAATGCTATAAGTTCGGGGTGTCGCACTGTCGAAAGTGTTCGGACATCTCACGCCGTATTACCGGGTAAACGAAAGCCCCTGGCGTACTGACCGTACTAGAATGTACGGGTGCAAGTTGTTGTAAATGAACATATAAGAAAAAAGGGATGGATAATGCAATAATAGACTAATGCTATGCATTGTTATTTAAATAATACGTCGAAGCGTACTGATACAAGTAGTGCAATAAGCATAAAATAGGACTATTTGACATGTCCTATCCAAGGGCAAGCTGCGTATGGATAGTAAAAAGCGGGTATATCGATTATTATTAGAGACCACCTGGGGGTCCCCTTGTACATCTTAGCTTCTTGCCTCCTTGGTTGTTCCTTCCCGTAATGTGTCCGCAATCGTACTGTTGGAAAGGGCTTTCAGAGAGTAAGGTCATGAAAGAGAAAAAATGATAAAGGTATGCAGCCCCTAGGGCGGTTGAGCTGCATTACGGGACGTGCCCTGATCGTGCCCCCGCCTATGCCCATGGTATTTTCAGTGCGTAATTATGTACGCGCGGCATGGATTTTGTCGCTTGACTGGGACTGGGACGGGGGCCGAATTGCTAGGCGAGCTCCGAACGTGCCAGGCGATCCTGTTGCAGTTTACTCCAGACTCGCTTGACGGTGTCCGGGGGCTGTATCGCCGAATTGGTGGTTTGCCTTAAAAGGCTGCTTTGTGCTTCTGCTGCGAGGGCGGCAGTGTGCTCTTCCGTGCGGAGGAAGCGTTCTGTGTTTCCATTGACTGTTATGACCCCCCCTAGGTCCTGGCATCTTGAGCTTGAGGTATGCTTAATGCGGTACAACATTGAATTTTGCAAATGCGGTTCGCCCGAGCAGTGCATGATAGCCACTGCGGAACGGGACGATATCGAAGATTAACTCCTCGCTTCGGAAGTTGTCCGGAGATCCGAAGACCACTTCTAGTGTGATTGCGCTCGTGCAATGGGCCTCTAAACCTGGGATGACGCCCTTAAAGGTGGTTTTGGTGGGTTTGATCCTCGTGGGATCTATACCCATTTTGCGCATTGTATCCTGATAGAGCAGGTTCAGGCTGTTGTCGTCGTCCATAAGGACTCGAGTGAGGTGAAATCCGTCGATGATGGGGTCTAGGACCAGTGCGGCGGATCCGCCATGACGGATACTAGTGGGGTCGTCCCTGCGATCGAAGGTGATCGGACAAGCGGACCATGGGTTGAACTTTGGGGCGACAGGCTCCATCGCATAGACGTCCCTTAGTGCATGCTTTCGTTCCCTCTTGGGAATGTGGGTTGCGTATATCATGTTCACCGTCTTCACTTGTGGTGGGAACCTCTTCTGTCCTCCCGTGTTCAGCGGCCGGGGCTCCTCCTCGTCATCACTATGCAGCCCCTTATCCTTGTTTTCGGCATTTAACTTGCCGGCCTGCTTGAGCACCCCGCATTCTCTGTTGGTGTGATTGGCTGGCTTATCGGCGGTGCCGTGGATTTGACACGAGCGATCAAGTATGCGATCCAAACTAGACGGGCCCGGAGTACTTCTTTTGAATGGCTTTTTCCGCTGACCGGATCTAGAGCCTCTGAATCTGGCATTGACTGTTGTATCATCGGTGTTATCGCCGTTGTTGCGGCGCTTTTGTCTGTTACGATGTGGTCTGTCATTGGCATCTTTGGTATCCGAAGTGCTCGGATTCCTTGATGTGTTGTTGCTACGAGCCAGCCAACTATCCTCGCCCGCGCAAAAGCGGGTCATGAGTGTCGTGAGGGCTGCCATAGACTTCAGCTTCTCCTGGCCAAGGTGCCGGACGAGCCACTCATCACAGATGTTATGCTTGAATTCCGCTAAGGCCTCTGCATCCGGACAGTCGACAATTTAGTTTTTCTTAGTTAGGAACCGTGTCCAGAATTGCCTGGCCGATTCCCCTGGCTGCTGAGTTATATGGCTCAAGTCATCAGCATCCGGTGGTCGCACATAAGTGCCCTAGAAGTTGTCAAGGAATGCGTCTTCCAGATCCTCCCAACTGCCGACGGAGTCTGTTGGCAAGCTATTCAGCCAATGCCGAGCTGGTCCTTTGAGTTTTAGTGGGAGGTACTTGATGGCATGCAGATCATCACCGCGGACCATGTGGATGTGGAGGAGAAAATCCTCAATCCATACAGCGGAATCTGTTGTACCATCATACGATTTGATATTTACGGGTTTAAAACCCTCCGGGAATTCGTGATCCATAACTTCATCGGTGAAGCATAGGGGGTGTACGGCGCCTTTGTGCCGGGCTATATCACGACGCAGCTCATATGAGTCTTTTCTGCTGTATTCGGCCCGGCCGGATTTACTTTTAGTGTATCCGGCGTGACGGTCATCGTCCCGCGTTGGCGCGCGCCCCCGTGACCCGTATATCGACCTTGCATGTTTTGCCCTGCTGTCCAATACGTCTCGTAGGTCTCGTGTGTTTCCCCGGGCCTTGGTATTTTTGTTTGAGTGGCGGCGGGGTGCGGGCTGAACTTCAGGCCGAAACGCCTCTCTGGCTCGGCCACGAGGTGGCCGGTCAGCCGCATCGTACACTGGTGACGTAGGTTTCAATGCTTCCTCCTCGAGGTGGGGTAGCAACCTGCGCTTTGGGTAACTCTTGGAGGGGCGCTCGAGTTCGTATTCCTCGGCCGCAAGGACTTCGGTCCATCTGTCTGCTAGCAAGTCTTGATCAGCTTGAAGTTGTTGTTGCTTTTTCTTCAAGCTATTTGTTGTGGCCATAAGCCGGCGCTTGAAGCGCTCCTGCTCGACGGGATCCTCAGGCACGATAAATTCTTCGTCGCCGAGGCTCACCTCGTCTTCGGAGAGAGGCATGTAATTGTCCTCCTCCGATTCTCCATCTGCTGCCTGCTCTGGAGGGCTAGCTTGTTCACCCTCCCGCTCTACATGGTGCTGGAGGGGATTGTTTTTGTCTTCGTCACTATCTGGAGTGTTATTGTCTCTTGTGCCGGTATCACTACTTTTGCTATGGTGGGAGTGGGAGTGGGACTTAGAGCGGCACCGCTGACGTTGGCTCTTGGGTTGCTTCTTGGAGGGGTCATCCTCTGCCGTCTCGTCGCCATTACCTTCTTTGCGGGTGTCCACCATGTATATATCGTATGATGATGTGGCGGTCCAGCGCCCTATGGGCGGTGGTTCCTGTTCGTCTCCTGCATCGTCGTCCATACCATCGATGTCTTCAGAGTCGAAGTCGAGCATGTCAGTTAAATTGTCGACAGTGGCTACTAAGTGGGTGGTGGGTGGGCAACGAATTTCTTCGTCGTCCGCATCCCATTCTAGCCGGACATAGTTCGGCCAAGGTTCTCCTGACAAGGAGAGAGACCTTAATGAATTTAGCACATCGCCGAAAGGCGAGTGCTGAAAGATATCCGCGGAGGTGAACTCCATGATCGGCGCCCAATCGGATTCGATAGGCACGGATGCAGGCGACTCGGAGTCCGTGGCCAGAGACGAATCCAGTGGTTCGGCAACACGGCTCTCGTAAGGGGTGAAGTCAGTATCCGGCTCCATCGCCACTGAGAGTGCAGCCTCCATGGCGGGGTCTATCCGTCCGTCCTCGGATGGCTCAATTTGCTACGAATTGAAGGCCGGAGTAGTTGTAGGTGTGATCTGCCGAACACTGTCCGACGGCAGAGCTAAATCATGCTCGTCGTGATCGTGCGGCACACCTGACATGGGCTAGAATCCGTCGAAGATCAAGTCTCCGCGGATGTCGGTAGTGTAGTTTAGGTTTCCGAACCTGACCTGATGGCCAGGGGCGTAGCTCTCGATCTGCTCCAGATGGCCAAGTGAGTTGGCCCGCAGTGCGAAGCCGCCGAATACGAGGATCTGTCCAGGGAGGAAAACCTCACCCTGGACCGCATCGTTACCGATGATCGAAGGAGCCATCAAGCCTTATGGTGACAGCATAGTGGAACTCTCAATGAAAGCACCAATGTCGGTGTCAAAACCGGCGGATCTCGGGTAGGGGGTCCCGAACTATGCGTCTAAGGAGGATGGTAACAGGAGGCAGGGGACACGATGTTTACCCAGGTTCGGGCCCTTTCGATGGAGGTAATCCCCTACGTCATGCTTGATTGATCTTGATGATATGAGTATTACAAGAGTTGATCTACCACGAGATCGTAGAGGCTAAACCCTAGAAGCTAGCCTATGGTATGATTGTATGTTGTCCTACGGACTAAACCCTCCGGTTTATATAGACACCGGAGGGAGCTAGGTTTACACATAGTCGGTTACAAGGGAGGAGATCTACATATCCGTATTGCCAAGCTTGCCTTCCATGCCAAGGAAAGTCCTATCCGGACACGAGACGAAGTCTTCAATCTTGTATCTTCATAGTCCAACAGTCCATCCAAAGAATATAGTCCGGCTGTCCGGAGACCCCCTAATCCAGGACTCCCTCAAAAGGCCTTAATATCCCTTAGTTTCCAATAGGACCCTGGTGCATCGGGAGGGTAGGACAAAAGATTTCATGCAAGTTCTTTTCCATAAGAACGATGACTATATTCGGAATACATGCGTACATTACACTGATGAACTGAAACTAGTTCTGTGTCATCCTATGTTATAACTATTGCATGAGGAATCGCATCCGACATAACTATCCATCACTGATCCATTGCCTACAAGTTTTTCACATATTGATCTCTGCTTAGTTACTTTACCGTTGCCACTGCTACCGTTACTTCCATATTACTTTGCTACTAAATACTTTGCTGGAGGTATTAAGTCTTTCAGGTGCTGTTGAATTGACAACTCAACTGTTAATACTTGAGAATATTCTTTGGCTTCCGTTGTGTCGAATCAATAAATTTGGGTTGAATACTCTACCCTCGAAAACTGTTGCGGTCCCCTATACTTGTGGGTCATTAGGAGTCAACAACCACCGGGAACGGCTCGTGCGCGTTGGTAGGGAGGAAGGTGAGGACATGCATGTCGCCAATCGCCACAATGCCAAGACACGACCTAGTCCCAACTCTACTATTAATACTACTATATGCTTTGTTGCGCCAATTGGCGTAGGGACCAACTGCAATCCAGAAGCTAAGCGAACTATCTGAAGGACCTTTTCCTGAACTGTCTGCAAATGATCATGTTCATACCGTGTTTTGATCTGCCTTGGAATTGATCATTGCGCATAGCTTTCTCTAGCGATTTGTATTTGATGACACGAGACTCTGTTCATGTTGGAAGTTAAGGCAGAAAACTATATGAAACATAATATGGAAGTTAAGTATTGTATGTCTCTCTCTCTCCATCTCGATCAACCCAAGAAAGTTGACTCGAACCCATTTCTGTACTAAGAGTAGGTTGATAACCAACTGTGGAGGGCATTCTCCCTAATAAAGCGGATACCTCTGATCCTGCTTGAACAAAACGAAAGATATTATCAATAAATAAAAGCACGTCTTGCTTATTAACATCTCAGAAATATTCTACCATAGTTAGGGCGGTTAAACCAACTCTCATACGAACTCTTGGTGGTTCATTCATTTGGCTATAGACTGGAGCTACCTTTTGATTCCTTAATATTTTTTTTCATGGTTTAACTTGAAATCCTCTCTTTCTCTGGTAGCCCAAAAGTTATATGAACTATTTGAAACTATGTCCGGGAAGTTAAGCAACACTATGGTCATCATGCCAATCAAATGTTCGATAAATCATCTTGAGAGGCCAAAACCTTTGTGAAAGGTCTGAGCCATGCAAAGGTTTGTTGAGGAGAAAGAAGATGACGATGAATGTTATCATAGACGGTACCTCCTACTTGACAGGCATGCCATAATTATTCATCACTGACCCTCCTATATAGCGGTTGGTCATCAATATTTGCTCAAAAGCTATTTGACCCTTTTCCCGCATTGATCAACGAGAATGTAAAACTAATGAACTATTTGAAACTATGTCCAGGAAGTTAAGCAACGCTATGGTCATCACGCTAATCAAGTGTTTGTTCAATAAATCATCCCATAGTCCATTAGCATGTATAACTAATGAACTATTTGAAACTATGTCCATGAAGTTAAGCAGCGCTATGGTCATCCCGCCAATCAAATGTTCGTTCTATAAATCATCCCTAGGGCCATTAGCATGATTAACTACAAAACCATTGTCAAAGGTCCGATGCATGCGAAGGTTCTTCGAAGAGAAAGAAGATGACGATGAATGTTATGACAGACGATACCTCCTACTTGACTGACACGTGATTATTATTCATCACTTATCATCTTATTTACCGGCCAGTCATTGATATTTGCTCAAAAATAACATGTATTGAGTAATGGCTTCAAGCCCAATAAGAAAATTGATCGGCCCAAATAAGGGCAGGTCAAAAATTTCATCTAAGAAGTCATGAAACATTACCTAAAGAAAATCATGAAACAACACAGGAAAAAAAAAGGGGCAACACAAATCTTGACAAAAAAATCAAAGGTCAGAAAATTGACTTACAAAAATTTAAAATAACATGCAAGTTACACAAATACTGAAGTGTAATGAATTACATGCATTTTTCATGTGTGGCTAAAAAGCATAAACACTATAGAATTGACATTAGTTCTAAGGCACTTTCGAGCAAACGCTCTGCAAGCCGTTGGATTGAGGCTCACGAATCTCGATACATTCACTGGGAAGGCCATTGGTAGGGAACGCGCGGACAAAACAAAATCGTTGGATCATTTGATGCGACATGGGGAATGACATTCATGGGGGAACTTTTTTCTGTATATTTACGTTATGACAATTCTTATGTGCAACATTAGAATTTATTTCTTATGCACATGACAAATATCTGAACACATGTGTGGCAATTTCTATTGTACATCAGAACAATTATTTATGTTATAGCATGGAAATTCTCCTCCTTGCATCATGGCAAATCATAGATATTGTGTGACCTCTTTGTGACAACTTTCTCCAGCTATAGGATGGCAGGCTTCGTTTTTTGCCATGTGTGATTCTCTGGTACGCATGGAAAATTCCTGACAACCTTTCAATATTTCTTTTAAACATGACAAATCTTTATACAGTAGCATGACAAATATACCAGTTATAGCACAATAATTTCCGAGTGTTCGCTAGGAGCAGTTTTTAGAGGAAACACTCCCCGATCACACCGTTCGAGCCTCTCGGAGGAACGTTGACCCGTTATTGGGGTGTTAAAGAAACATCACAACCACAACAAAAAGCTGCCCAAAACAGCAGCAAAAACAAAGGGGGAAAAGAAGAAGGGAATGTTTCACGTTTTCACATGGATCCTCCGTCGTTTTAACGAGCGCCGTCCATAATCCGAAAAGATACATACTCTTACATAATACGGGACGAACAGAGTCCACACATGGTCACTAGCTAAAACTTAGCCGACAGCCGAGGATGCTTTGATTCCTCGTGGAGAGAATCCTCCGGGCCAGACACCGCAACCTCGCGTACACTGAAAGCCTCATCAGGAAAAAAGCAGCAGGCCCGGCAAAGACACAGGGGTCGACCGACTGGCAGCGCCAAAGTCCCAAAGTTGGCGAAGAAAACAAATCCATGTGACCCCCTTCGTCCCACCCTCCCTCCCGTGCCGTGCGTGCGCCCACATATACTTTCTCTGATATTGATATACGGATATCACTCACACTCACCATCTTTTACACTTACCCTCAAGCAATCACTTAACCACACACAAACTTCCTCTCCTCTCCTCTTCTTGTAGCACGCACCAACTGTCCATCTTTCGTCACACTCTTCCTTCCAATCATGTCTTAATCAGTAAGGCTATCGGGTGTGTATATATATAACCACGCGTCCTTGTAGCGGCTCCGAGCTAGCTCGCTAAGCTTCGTCGTAACACTACCACGGCGGCACCGGATATATATAGCTTCACGCACTGCTGCCGGTGCAGTGACAGCTGACTGGACAGGATGCTGATGAGGCTGCTGCTGGTGGTGGCTCTCGCCGTGGCGGCGGCGGCGGCGGAGCAGCGCGCCACGTACATAGTTCACATGGCCAAGTCTGCCATGCCGGCCGAGTACGCCGACCACGGCGAGTGGTACGGCGCCTCGCTGCGCTCGGTGTCCACGGGTGGTGCCCCGGCTGCCAAGATGCTGTACTCCTACGACACCGTCCTGCATGGCTTCTCGGCGCGGCTCACCGAGCAGGAGGCCAGCGACATGGCGGGCATGGACGGCGTCCTGGCCGTGAACCCCGAGACGCGGTACGAGCTGCACACCACGCGGACGCCTGAGTTCCTGGGGCTCGCCGGGAGCGAGGGCCTGTTCCCGCAGTCTGGCACGGGCGGCGACGTCGTCGTCGGGGTGCTCGACACCGGCGTCTGGCCCGAGAGCAAGAGCTACGACGACGCGGGCCTCGGCGAGGTGCCGTCGTCGTGGAAGGGCGCGTGCATGGCCGGCGCGGACTTCAACTCCTCGGCCTGCAACCGGAAGCTCGTCGGCGCGCGGTTCTTCAACCGGGGCTACGAGGCAGCGATGGGGCCCATGGACACCAGCAGGGAGTCGCGCTCCCCGCGCGACGACGACGGGCACGGGACGCACACGTCGTCCACCGCTGCCGGCTCCGCTGTCGCAGACGCTGACCTGTTCGGGTTCGCGTCCGGCACGGCGCGCGGCATGGCGCCCAAGGCGCGCGTGGCCGTGTACAAGGTGTGCTGGCTCGGCGGCTGCTTCAGCTCGGACATCCTCGCCGGCATGGACGCCGCCGTCGACGACGGCTGCGGCGTGCTCTCGCTCTCGCTCGGCGGTGGTTCCGCCGACTACTCGCGCGACAGCGTCGCCATCGGCGCCTTCGCCGCGATGGAGCAGAACGTCGTGGTGTCCTGCTCGGCCGGGAACGCCGGGCCCGGGAGCGCCACGCTCTCCAACGTGGCGCCTTGGATCACCACCGTGGGCGCGGGCACCCTCGACCGCGACTTCCCGGCGTACGTTCAACTCGGGAACGGCAAGAACTACACCGGCGTGTCCCTCTACGCTGGGAAGGCCCCGCCGTCGACCCCGACCCCCCTCGTATACGCGGGCAACGCCTCGAACTCCACCAGCGGAAATCTCTGCATGCCGGGGACCCTCTCGCCGGAGAAGGTGCAAGGGAAGATCGTGGTCTGCGACCGCGGCATCAGCGCGCGCGTCCAGAAAGGCTTCGTAGTGCGCGACGCTGGAGGTGCCGGCATGGTGCTCGCCAACACCGCCGCCAACGGCCAGGAGCTCGTCGCCGATGCCCACCTCCTGCCCGCGGCCGGCGTGGGTGAAAAAGAAGGCGCCGCCATAAAGTCTTACATAGCATCCGAGTCCAAGCCCACGGCAACGATTGTGGTCGCCGGGACACAGGTGGACGTGCGCCCCTCGCCGTTGGTGGCCGCGTTCTCGTCGCGCGGGCCAAACATGATCACGCCGGAGATCCTGAAGCCGGACATCATCGGGCCGGGGGTGAACATCCTGGCGGCGTGGACCGGCAAGGCAGGGCCAACTGGTCTCGCCGCGGACACGCGCCGCGTCAACTTCAACATCATCTCCGGCACGTCCATGTCGTGCCCGCACGTGAGCGGCCTCGCGGCGTTGCTCAGGAGCGCGCACCCGGAGTGGAGCCCCGCCGCCGTGCGCTCGGCGCTCATGACGACCGCCTACTCCACGTACACCGGCGGCGCCGGGGCACCCATCCTCGACGCGGCGACCGGCGCGGCCGCCACGCCGTTCGACTACGGCGCCGGGCACGTGGACCCGACCCGCGCGGTGGAGCCGGGGCTGGTGTACGACCTCGGCACCAGCGACTACGTGGACTTCCTGTGCGCGCTCAAGTACACGCCCAACATGATCGCCGCGCTGGCGCGGAACAAGACCTACGGGTGCGCCGCGAACAAGACCTACGCCGTCGCCAACCTCAACTACCCGTCCTTCTCCGTGGCCTACTCCACGGCGAACGGCGAGGCCGGGGACTCCGGCGCCACCACGGTGACGCACACGCGCACGCTCACCAACGTGGGCGCGGCGGGCACGTACAAGGTGGACGCCTCGGTGTCCATGTCCGGCGTGACCGTCGACGTGAAGCCGGCCGAGCTGGAGTTCACGGCGGCCGGCGAGAAGAAGAGCTACACGGTGAGCTTCACGGCGGCCAAGTCGCAGCCGTCGGGCACCGCCGGCTTCGGCCGGCTCGTGTGGTCGGACGGTAAGCACACCGTGGCGAGCCCGATAGCGATAACGTGGACATGACACGACAGGCGCCCAGAACGGCGCAAGCCGAGCGCCAAGCGGGGGCACCGCTGCCGGTGCGGCCAAAGGGTTCAGTGTGTAAAATTTGGGGGATTCGAGGGAGGGAAGGGTGAAAAATTGGACATTTGGTGGTATCTCTCAAATATCTCAATGTGTCAATAAGGCCCAATCATAACTTTTAGATTGTGATTTGGGGGAGAAATGGTGATGATGGAAAGGGATTGGGTGATGGGCATTGCTTTCTTGGAATCAAATTAGCAGTCTTGGCTAGCTTTGGGTAGTTGGATTGGGTCCTGAGTTGGATCAGATTGCAGCTTTGCAAGGACAGTTCCACTGTGGACTGATGCAACTTGTAGGGGATGTATCATTAGTCAGCAATCTTCCCTGTAAAATGTACCGTCTAAATTATTCTTTCCTCCATTATCAATGAATGGATTATCTTTTTTAAGATAAATGTGGTTGGTGCTGCGGGAGAGCATAGTTTGAGCTCCATACACTTGGAACTTGTGGCATTAACCTTTTCATTTCTATATTAGACGGCATTATACATGGATCCTACATGACCGACATCTAACCCTAATCACTGTGCTTTATACCACGAAACAAGATGTGTAAGGTAAAGAGAGGCAGGAGCGGAGCACGGCAGGGAGGGTGTGAAAGTTTTGAAAAGAAAAGAAAAGAAAAGAAGGCGAATAAAGGCCGCACGGCTGGGCCGCTGGTTCTGGTGTTGAGAAAGGGGGCAAAGCCGAAAGGACCGGATTATTTAGACCTGTCACTCGCTTTGATAAAGGTTGAGATGAAAACTAGAGCGTCCCCGTGACATCTGCCGCTTAACAATAATAGAGTGGGAAATTAAAGATGGGCGGCAAAGCGAGAAAAATGTCTCTTGGCAATCTTGCGGCATGGGCCCGTGAGTTTTGTTGTTACTGTCTGCTCTAGCAAGTCTGTGTGTCTATTGCCTGCCTTCTAGAAATGCATCTCGTGTGTGGATGTTGAGGACCTCGGACAAAATATCGGGATGGCAATCGGCGTCGGGGTTGTCTTGTACTTCCTTCATTCACGTACTAAATCAGTAAATCAGTGACAATTAATATGAAACTACTTCCTCCGTTCTTAAATGTAAGTCTTTTTAGAGATTTCAATAAAGACTACATACGGATGTATGTAGATATATTTTAGAGTATAGATTTATCCATTTTGCTTCATATGTAGTCCGTATTGAAATGTCTAAAAAAACTTATATTTAGGAACGAAGGGGTATGTACTAGTGGTTTTTCTTTTGAAAGAAAAGCCTATTTGCACTTTTTTTAGGATTCTAAGTGTTATATCTTTGAGTAGATGTTGAAGCAGAAAATCGAGAGGCTCATCCTCTCAAGACAAAAATTAAGTTTAAATCATAAGCATGGCTCGCTAAAATATATGCCAAATCGTTAGATAACCGGCGAAAATAGTGAAATCAAACATGTGGTATTTCATGTGCTAACTAGAAACAGTGCCGCATAGTAGCTAAGTATGGTGCTCTAATATCAACTTCTCCCTTCCAAGCTTCAACAATTTCTAAACAGTCGGACTCCATGACAACCTTGGAGCATCTCATGCGATGAACCAGACCAAGACCACACCGTAAGGCTAGCGCCTCCGCTGAAGTTGTGTCATGAGCGTGCACAGAAGTCTTTGCTGTACCCACCACAACTTGCTCATGAGAATCAGGGATGACCTCATGTATCGAAAAAACTGAGCTTGTTTGTGGTTTGACACTCACTCCCTTCTTTGCTTCTCTACGCTCCCACCATATATACCATGCTCCTACGCCACCGTCTCTTGTAAACCAGGGTGAACAAGTACACATAATTTTTGTTTCAGCCATCTTAGGATCTCCTATAGCACCACCCCGAACGGTCAACAACTAGTGCTCATTCCAAGAGCTTCCTAAACTCCCTGCGCTAGAGTACAATTGAAAAGCAGATGTCAAATGTCTCAGCTCCTTGTTGGCAAATCGGGCATTGGGGCGACATTAATATGTCGGTGTGCAAGGACTCACATTCCTCGTATAACCCCCTCCCCCCCCTCCAAAGAACACATCACACCTGGTATAACCCACATCTTGACCTTGCTAGGTACTTGCAAATTCCAAAGAGCAGGCCAAAACGAATTTGTCTCTGAAGTTCCTTTTGTACAAGTCACTTATGATGCATATTGATGCTCCCACTCTTTGTAATAAGCTGACCGTACCGAAAGTACAAAGGATCTAGTCCTATGCCAAGCCAAGAAATTCTCCAGTAGGTATTCCGACAACGAAATTCTCAAAATTCTCTTTGTGTCTACCAGAAGGAAGATACTGCAGATTAGTTCCTCGTCCCATGTCCCCATACAGGGGTCAATGAGCTCATCAACAGTTCTCAACAAAATGTTTCCTTTCCTTGTGTAACAACTCGAGCCATTTGAGGGAGTCCTGGATTAGGGGGTGTTCGGGTAGCCGGACTATACCTTCAGCCGGACTCCAGGACTATGAAGATACAAGATTGAAGACCGTCCCGTGTCCGGATGGGACTTTCCTTGGCGTGGAAGGCAAGCTTGGCGATGCGGATATTCAAGATCTCCTACCATTGTAACCGACTTTGTAGTAACCCTAACCCTACCAGTGTCTATATAAACCGGAGGGTTTTAGTCCGTAGGACAACATACACATCAAACAATCATACCATAGGCTAGCTTCTAGGGTTTAGCCTTCTGATCTCGTGGTAGATCTACTCTTGTACTACCCATATCATCAATATTAATCAAGCAGGACGTAGGGTTTTACCTCCATCAAGAGAGCCCGAACCTGGGTAAAACTTCGTGTTCCTTGCCTCCTGTTACCATCCGGTCTAGACGCACAGTTCGGGACCCCCTACCCGAGATCCGCCGGTTTTGACACCGACATTGGTGCTTTCATTGAGAGTTCCTCTGTGTCGTCACTTTTAGGCCCGATGGCTCCTTCGATCATCAACAATGATGCAGTCCAGGGTGAGACTTTTCTCCACGGACAGATCTTCGTCTTCGATGGCTTCGCACTGCGGGCCAATTCGCTTGGCCACCTTGAGCAGATCGAAAGCTACGCCCCTGGCCATCAGGTCAGGTTTGGAAGCCTAAACTACACGGCTGACATCTGCGGGGACTTGATCTTTGACGGATTCGAGCCACAGCCAAGCGCGCCGCACTATCTCGATGAGCATGATATAGCTCTGTCGCCGAACAGCGCCTTGGAGGCCGCACACGCATCGGTTCCGACCATTGATTCGGAGCCTACTGCGCCGATCGAGGATCAACGGTTGGATGCTGCCTCAGGGGCTGCGATCTCAGAGGCGATCGAGCCGAACTCCAGCCCCGCACTCCGCATGGCCCGTGACTCCGAGGAGCCGGATTCCTCTCCGAACTCCGAGCCCCCCGCGCCCCTGCTGATCGAATCCGATTGGGCGCCGATAATGGAGTTCACCGCCGCGGACATCTTTCAGCACTCGCCCTTCGGCGACATCCTGAATTCTCTAAAGTCTCTCTCTTTATCAGGAGAGCCCTGGCCGGACTACGGTCAGCAAGATTGGGATACGTACGATGAAGAAATTCAAAACCCACCCACCACCCACTTTGTAGCCACTGTCGACGACTTAACCGACATGCTCGACTTCGACTCCGAAGACATCGACGGCATGGACGACGATGCAGGAGACGAACAAGAACCAGCACCTGTAGGGCGCTGAAAGGCCACCTCGTCATATGACATATATATGGTGGACACTCCAAAGGATGGAGATGGCGATGGAACAGCGGGGGACGATACCTCTAAGAAACAGCCCAAGCGCCGGCGTCAGCGGCGCCGCTCTAAATCCCGCCAAAGCAAAAAAGGTGATTCCGGCACGGGAGATAATACTACTCCGGATAGCGCCAAAGAACACCCCCTCCAGCAAGACTCAGCACAGGAGGACAGAGAAGCCAGCCCTCACGAGAGGGCGGCGGACCAAGAGGTTGAGGACGATAATTATACGCCTCCCTCCGAAGACGAGGCAAGCCTCGACGACGACGAGTTCGTCGTGCCAGAGGATCCCGCTGAACAAGAGCGTTTTAAACGCAGGCTTATGGCCACGGCAAACAGCCTCAAGAAAAAGCAGCAACAGCTTAGAGCTGATCAGGATTTGCTAGCTGTCAGATGGACTGAAGTCCTTGCGGCCGAAGAGTATGAACTCGAACGCCCCTCCAAGAGTTACCCAAAGCGCAGGCTGCTACCCCGACTAGAGGAGGAAGCACCTACATCACCAGCGCATGACATGGCCGACCGGCCACCTCGTGGCCGCGACAGAGAGGCTTCTCGGCCCTCCACTCAAGCCATGCCCCGGCGCCGCGTCAAGCATACTAAGGCACGGGAAAATGCGCCCGACCTGCGTGACATACTGGAGGACAAGGCAAGGCAAACAAGATCGATCTACGGATCGCGCAGGCGCCCCACGGCACTTGAGGTGATCGTCACTCCGGATGCAATGAATCCGGCCGGGGCGAACTCAACAGACAAAGCTCCTTCGAGCTACGTCATGATATAGCCCAATACAGAGGCGCCACACACCCACTATGCTTCACAGATGAAGTAATGGATCATAAAATCCCTGAGGGCTTCAAACCCGTAAACATCGAATCGTACGATGGCACAACAGATCCTGCGGTATGGATCGAGGATTATCTCCTTCATATCCACATGGCCCGCGGTGATGATCTACACGCCATCAAATACCTCCCACTCAAACTTAAGGGACCAGCCCGGCATTGGCTTAACAGCTTGCCAGCAGACTCAATCGGTTCTTGGGAGGACCTGGAAGCCGCATTCCTCGACAACTTCCAGGGCACTTATGTGCGACCACCAGACGCCGATGACCTAAGCCACATAATTCAGCAGCCAGAGGAATCGGCCAGGCGATTCTGGACACGGTTCCTAACAAAGAAAAACCAGATAGTCGTCTGTCCGGACGCAGAGGCCTTAGCGGCCTTCAAGCATAATATCCGTGACGAGTGGCTTGCCTGGCACCTGAGACAGGAAAAGCCGAAACCTATGGCAGCCCTCACGACACTCATGACCCGCTTTTGTGCGGGAGAAGACAGCTGGCTAGCTCGCAGCAACAATTTAACCAAGAACCCTGGTAATTCGAATACCAAGGACAAAAGCGACAGGTCGCGTCGGAACAAACAAAAGCGCCGCGTTAACAGCGATAGCAACGAGGATACGGCAGTTAATGCTGGATTCCGAGGCTACAAATCCGGTCAACGGAAAAAGTCATTCAAAAGAAATACTCAGGGCCCGTCCAGTTTGGACCGGATACTCGACCGCTTGTGCCAGATACATGGCACCCCCGAAAAGCCAGCCAATCACACCAACAGGGATTGTTGGGTGTTCAAGCAGGCAGGCAAGTTAAGAGCCGAAAACAAAGACAAGGGGCTGCATAGCGACGACGAGGAGGAGCCCAGGCCGCCGAACAACAGTGGACAGAAGGGATTTCCCCCGCAAGTGCGGACGGTGAACATGATATACGCAACCCACATCCCCAAGAGGGAGCGGAAGCGTGCGTTATGGGACGTATGTGCGATGGAGCCAGTCGCCCCAAAGTTCAACCCATGGTCCTCCTGCCCGATCACCTTTGATCGAAGGGACCACCCCACTAGCATCCGTCACGGCGGCTTCGCCGCATTGGTTCTAGACCCAATCATTGACGGATTTCATCTCACAAGAGTCCTCATGGATGGCGGCAGCAGCCTGAACCTGCTTTACCAGGATATAGTGCGAAAAATGGGCATAGATCCCTCGAGGATCAAGCCCACCAAAACGGCCTTTAAAGGCGTCATACCAGGTGTAGAAGCCAACTGTACAGGCTCAGTCACACTGGAAGTGGTCTTCGGATCTCCGGATAACTTCCGAAGCAAGGAGTTAATCTTCGACATAGTCCCGTTCCGTAGTGGCTATCACGCACTGCTCGGGCGAACCGCATTCGCAAAATTCAACGCGGTACCGCACTATGCATACCTCAAGCTCAAGATGCCAGAACCTAGAGGAGTAATCACGGTCACTGGGAACACTGAACGCTCCCTCCGAACGGAGGAGCACACGGCAGCGCTCGCAGCAGAAGTACAAAGCAGCCTCTCTAGGCAGTTCTCCAGTTCGGCCTTCAAAAAGCCGGACACTGTCAAGCGCGCCCGGAGTACCCTACAACAAGACCGCCTGGCACGTTCTGAGCTAGCGTAGCAATGCGGCCCCAACCCTAGCCCTTGCGATGTAGCAAAACCAGTGCTTCCCGTACATAACTACGCTCTTGAAATACCATGGGCACAGGGGAAGGGGCACTATCACGGCACGCCCGAAATACGGCTTAAACCGCACCAGGGGCTGCCGGATTCCTTTTTTTCTTTTTTTTCTCTTACTCTCAGGACTCCATACTTTGGATGACCCATTCGGCAATTCAACTGCCGCACAAACGATGCAAGATCCAGGAAAGCAGACAAGCCACGCCGCATTATGGAACTCCCAGGTGGTCTCTATTGCGAGCAGTACATCTGTTTTTTAATACAATTCCGCGGCCTGCCCCTGGCCAGGACATGTTAAATAGTCCAATTTCTTTTGCTTATCGCACTATTTGTATCGTTCCGCTTTCATAGCAGCCTTTCTATAAACAATGCATAGCTTTTTGTCTATTTTTCGCATTATCCTCTTTATATATATGTTTATGAATAACATGTTGCATTTGTACACTGTGGTACGGCAAAAATACGCCAGGGGCTTCAGTACCCATCAATATGGCGTGAGAAGTCCGTACACTTTCACAAGTGCGGCACCCCAAACTTATGGCACTATATGCATCGGCTCCGAATCATGATTTGGGTCAATAGTTGGGTTTGCCCGGCTCCTATGTTTTGGTGCCTTACGTTCCGCTATATCGGCTAAGGTAGCACTAGGAGAACTACTGCGATTGTGCCCAGTTGAGCTGGGCTGAGCACCTCAATAGAGAAAGCTAAAACTGACTGTCATGATGAGGCGAGAGACCGGTCGTTGTTCGAGAGGTTTTTCGAGTCCTTAAAGACTTATGCCGCTTCGAGCGAGGAACCGGCTTTGTCCGGTCAAGGCGTGGATAGCGCCCCAAACTCGGTCTTACGAATACTAGGGGCTTCGCCAAAATTTAAAATTATAGAGTTCTATGGCTAAGTGAGAGTGTTCAAGCATTATAGTCCGATTGCCTTGTTCGTTGTGCTGAGCGCCTCCCTCGACGGACCCATTCATGGGAAAAAGAGCGCTCAGGTTTATCCCCAACACCCCAGCACTAGTGGCATGGGGGCAGAAGCCGACGGCTGGCCATCTCTCAATTTTTTGATAAACGGCCGCACAGAAAGTAATATTTTAAATTCAAGCATTGCTTAGCGCATCTGAACAAGTTTTCAGCGCACAGGATAACACGAGCGAGTTCATTCAAAAATTACATCCATGGTACATTCATCCGCCATAAGGCAGGCACCAGCCAGAACATCCTTGTAATAGTTCTCGGGCTTGCGATGCTCCTTCCCCGGCGGTGGCCCGTCCCTCACAAGCTTCTCACCGTCCAGCTTACCCCAGTGCACCTTTGCACGGGCAAGGGCCCTACGGGCACCTTCGATGCAGACGGAGCGCTTGATGACCTCGAGCCTTGGACAAGCCTCCACCAGCCGCCGCACCAGTCCGAAGTAGCTCCCAGGCAGGGCCTCTCCAGGCCACAACCGAACTATGAAGCCCTTCAGGGCCTGTTCGGCCGCCTTGTGGAGCTCGACCAGCTGCTTCAGCTGGTCGCTCAAGGGCACAGGGTGTCCGGCCTCAGCGTACTGAGACCAGAACACCTTCTCCGTCGAGCTGCCTTCCTCGGCTCGGTAGAATGCGGCGGCATCGGATACGCTGCGGGGAAGATCTGCGAATGCCCTGGAGAGCTCCGGATTCGGGTAAGTAACAAGTATTCTATATGTCTGCTTTGCATAGAAAATGCCTTACCCGCCGCTATCTTCTTCACCGCATCCAATTCCTGGAGGGCCTTCTGGGTTTCGGCCTTGGCAGATTTGGCAATTTTAAGGGCCGCAGCAAGCTCGGACGCTCGTGTCTTCGAGTCGAACTCCAAACTCTCATGCTTTTTCATGAGAGCCTGAAGCTCTTGCTGCACCTCGCCGACCTGCGCCTCAAATTTCTCCCGCTCGGTGCGCTCCGTGGCCGCTCTCTTCTTGGCCTCGGACAGCGCCTGGTTGAGGGTCGCCACCTCAGCTGTGGCCCCTACAATAAGCAGTATACTCCTGTCATTTTTTGCAATTGCGTCTTTTATAGGCATTTTTTCTATCAGGTATCTCTTACCTTCTTTCTCCTCGAGCTACCGTTTGGCAAGGCCGAGCTCTTGCTCGGTCTGCTCGAGGCCCTGCTTCAGGGCATCCACCTCCGTAGTCAGTGCGGCGGTGGCCAGCAGCGAAGCCTACATACGTATATTGACTCCTTTTTAGTTAGACTCCTGCGATATTTAATAGATCCTTTATTCGGCTTTTCTTTCCGAACGCCAAACAGAGCATCAGGGGCTACTGTCTATGCGGTAATATTTTTACATATTTTTACTTACCTCGAAGCCTGTTAGAAGGCTAGCACAAGCTTCAGTCAGTCCGCTTTTGATGGACCGAACCTTATGGACCACCGTACTCATGATGGTATGGTGCTCCTCGTCGATGGAGGCGCCCTTAAGTGCCTCCAGCAGATTGTCCGGCGCCTCCGGTTGGACGGAGGACGCCGGCTCAATAGGCTTGCTCCTCTTGGCAGGAGTTCGCCTGCCGCGGTCCGGAACCATCGATGATTCCGGCGCGGTGTCCGACCTAAAGCCGGACTTGGAGACCTGGGGGGGTCTTGTCCCCTTTACTCATGGAGTCCGGGAGGTCGCCTCGCGGCTCCTCCTGGACTGCCTCCTCTTGCCCCGGAGCTTGTCGCGATGCCACTTCGGCGTCATCCGCAGCACAGGGGGAGGCAGCGGGCGGAACTGAATTCACGTGCGATGAATCCAGGGAGCCGCTCAACGACTCGTCGAGCCCGTCCTTGGGCGGGTTGCATGATTACATTCGACATTAAGGAAAGCTGTGCAACAAAAGGAATATCATGAGTTACTCTAGTATCCGAACACTTATGATTTCGCCGGACGCTTGGCCCTATCCGGCCACTCCTCTTCGTCCTCGTCGGCGTCGGGGGCGTAGTCCGGCGGAGGAGTTTTCCTCTTTTTGGACCCGTCGGCCTCCCCTGCTGGGGCGGCCTTCCTCTTCTTTCCTCCCCCCGCTGGAGGGGGAGAGGTTTCTTCTTCCTCCTCCTCGTCTTCGCGGGAGGAGTGCGTCTCGGACTCATCGGACGACGAGTCCGACACCACCATATGCCGGGAACTCTTTTGAGTCCCCGTGGCCTTCTTCTTCTTGGCCTTCTTCTCCGGCACCACATAAGGTGCCGGAACCAGCAGCTTCACTAGGAGAGCAGGGGCTGGGTCTTCGGGCAAGGGAGCCGGACAGTTAATCAGTCCGGACTTCGTCTGCCAATCCTGTCAAAGGTGAGGGAGTTTAGATCCCGCATAGAGTCAAACTATGAAAACTTAACATCCTGTAAAAGGTGGAAATATTTTACCTCGCCAGCAGGACGTTGCGAGCTGAATCCGCGGTCTTCGGAGGCGGATGTGGGAGCCTCGGCGCCTTTGGTTAGCCCCCTCCAGACATCTTCGTACGTCGTGTCGAAGAGCCTACTCAGAGTTCGGTGCTGCGCCGGGTTGAACTCCCACAAATTGAAGTCCCGTTCTTGACACGGAAGGATCCGGCGGACGAGCATGACCTGGACTACGTTGAAAAGCTTGAGCTGCTTGTTCATCAGGGACTGGATGCATTTTTGCAGTCCGGTCACCTCTTATTCGTCGCCCCACGACAAGCCCGTCTCCTTCCAGGACGTGAGCCGTGTAGGGGGTCCAGATCGGAATTCAGGGGCTGCGATCCACTTCGGATCGTGTGGCTCGGTGATGTAAAACCACCCTGACTGCCACCCCTTCAAGGTCTCCACAAAGGAGCCCTCGAGCCATAGGACGTTGGCTATTTTGCCTGCCATGGCACCTCCGCACTCTGCCTGGTTGCCGCGCACCACCTTTGGCTTGACGTTGAAGGTCTTGAGCCAGAGGCCGAAATGGGGGCGGATGCAGAGGAAAGCCTCGCACACGACGATAAACGCCGAGATATTGAGGATGAAGTTCGGGGCCAGATCGTGGAAATCTAGGCCATAGTAGAACATGAGCCCGCGGACAAATGGGTGGAGAGGAAAACCCAGTCCGCGGAGGAAGTGGGGAAGAAATACTACCCTCTCATGGGGCCTTGGGGTGGGGAGAAGCTGCCCCTCCTCAGGAAGCCGGTGCGCGATGTCTTTGGACAGGTATCCGGCCTTCCTTAGACTTTTGACATGGCCCTCCGTGACGGAGGAGACCATCCACTTGCCTCCTGCTCCGGACATTGTTGGAGAAGGTTGAGGTAGGAAGTGTGGGCTTGGGCGCTGGAGCTCGGGTGCGCAGAAGATGGATAGGCAAAGGAGGAAAAAGGCGTAGGTAAAAAGGTGGATCCTTATCCCCTTATATGAGCGGATGCGACTATGCGTCCCCACCAGCCTAGTAAAACTCGCTTGCCTCCCAAGCGCCGTGATAAATGGCGCGGTTGGGTTACCCACGTCCGTATTGATGAGAATCCCGTAAATAAAGGGGACACGATCTCTGCTTTGACAAGACGTGCCAAGGAAACCGCCTCGCAAAACACGCTGAGGTGGAAAAGTGAAAACGATTCGAACAAAGGCTTGGCCGTAGTGTGATGTCACGCTACGGAATACGTCAGCGGATTAGATTTGTGTTAATATTATTCTCTCTGTGGCAATACGTGGAAACTTATTTTGCAGAGCCGGACACTACTCTTGGTGTTTACAAACTTTTATGAAGAATTTGGAGGAGGAACCCGCCTTGCAATGCCGAAGACAATCTACGCGCCGGACTCGTCGTCATTGAAGCCTGGTTCAGGGGCTACTGAGGGAGTCCTGGATTAGGGGGTGTTCGGGTAGCCGGACTATACCTTCAGCCGGACTCCAGGACTATGAAGATACAAGATTGAAGACTTCGTCCCGTGTCCGGATGGGACTTTCCTTGGCGTGGAAGGCAAGCTTGGCGATGCGGATATTCAAGATCTCCTACCATTGTAACCGACTTTGTGTAACCCTAACCCTCTCCGGTGTCTATATAAACTGGAGGGTTTTAGTCCGTAGGACAACATACACATCAACAATCATACCATAGGCTAGCTTCTAGGGTTTAGCCTCTCTGATCTCGTGGTAGATCTACTCTTGTACTACCCATATCATCAATATTAATCAAGCAGGACGTAGGGTTTTACCTCCATCAAGAGGGCCCGAACCTGGGTAAAACTTCGTGTTCCTTGCCTCCTGTTACCATCCGGCCTAGATGCACAGTTCGGGACCCCCTACCCAAGATCCGCCGGGTTTGACACCGACACCATCTTCATTGACCTTGCTGCCATCATGAACATGTGTGAGTAGCTTCCTTAGAACCCCAGGGTCCATAGCAGTAGCTAGATGGAATCATCTCCCCCTTATGATTCAATACAAAGTTCCCATGAGCTGCCTTACATGATCGGGTTCAATATGATGTAATCGGTGGTTGTGTTTGTTGGGATATGATGAATTATCACTTTATGACCAGATTGTTCATTGAATTATATTAATCTTATGAAGGTTCTTTTTTGAAGGGCCTGTCCGATCTCCTCCCACTCCAAACTTCTGAAAATCTCGACCCAAAGCTAGCCCGAACGCAATAGCTTCACGAAGCTGAAATCCAGGAAGCCACGATGGGTTGTAGTGCATTTTTCTGAAGCTACCGATTCCCAGCTCCACGTTTTTATGAATCTGAAGTAGGAGTTATTTACGGCCATATACCACCGCCAGAGAAAACGATTCGTCACCCCGTCCCTTGATCGAACCGGCAATAGAACCACTCGCTCACATCTCCCCTCCCCCTCGTCTTCTCCCCTCGAACCCTCACAACCGCCGTTCCCCGCCGCCGTGCCCGGCTGCCCCCGATACGTCCATTTTGCATCATGTTTTTATATTGATATTTATTGCATTATGGGTTGTTATTGTACATTATGGTACAATATGCCTTTTCTCTCTTATTTTACAAGGTTTACGCACAGAGGGAGAATGCCGGCAGATGGAATTCTAGACTGAAAAAGAGCAATTCTGAGAGACCTATTCTGCACAACTCCAAAAGTCCTGAAAATTTACGGAGAATTATTTTGGAATATATAAAAAATATTGGGCGAAGAAAATACCAGAGGGGACCACCAGGAGGCCACAAGCCTGGGGGGCGTGCCCTACCACCCTGGGTGCGCGCCTATAGCTTGTGGGCCCCTGTCAGGCCTCCGGTGCCCATCTTCTGCTATATGGAGGGTTTTGACCTGGAAAAAAAATCAGGAGAGAGCTTTCGGGACAAAGCGCCGCCGTCTCCAGGCGGAACTTGGGCAGAACCAATCTAGGGCTTCGGCGGAGCTGTTGTGCCAGGGAAACTTCCCTCCCAGAGGGGGAAATCGAAGCCATCATCATCACCAACGATCCTCTCATCGAGAGGGGGGTCAATCTCCATCAACATATTCACCAGCACCATCTCTTCTCAAATCCTAGTTCATCTCTTGTATCCGATCTTTGTCTCAAAACCTTAGATTAGTATCTGTAGGTTGCTAGTAGTGTTGATTACTCCTTGTAGTTGATGCTAGTTGGTTCATTAGTGGAAGATCATATATTCAGATCCTTAATGATAATTAATACCCCTCTGATTATGAACATGAATATGCTTTGTGAGTAGTTACGTTTGTTCCTGAGGACGTGGGAGAAGTCTTGTTAAGTAATCATGTGAATTTGGTATTCGTTCAATATTTTGATGAGATGTATGTTGTCTTTCCTCTAGTGGTGTTATGTGAACATCGACTACATAACACTTCACCATTGTTTGGGCCTAGGGGAAGGCATTGGGAAGTAATAAGTAGATGCTGGGTTGCTAGAGTGACAGAAGCTTAAACCCTAGTATTTGCATTGCTTTGTAAGGGGCCGATTTGGATCCACATGTTTCATGCTATGGTTAGATTTATCTTAATTCTTCTTTCGTAGTTGCGGATGCTTGCGAGAGTGGTTAATTATAAGTGGGAGGCTTGTCCAAATAAGGACAACACCCAAGCACTGGTCCACCCACATATCAAATTATCAAAGTAACGAACGCAAATCATATGAGCATGATGAAAACTAACTTGACAATAATTCCCATGTGTCCTCAGGAGCGCTTTTCTTTATATAAGAGTTCGTCCAAGATTGTCCTTTGCTACAAAAAGGATTGGGCCACCTTGCCGCACCTTAGTTACACTTGTTACTTGTTACTCGTTACGAATTATCTTATCACAGAACTATCTGTTACCGATAATTCCAGTGCTTGCAGAGAATACCTTACTGAAAACCGCTTGTCATTTTCTTCTGCTCCTCGTTGGGTTCGACACTCTTACTTATCGAAAGGACTACTATAGATCCCTTATACCTGTAGGTCATCAAGACTCTTTTCTGACGCCGTTTCCGGGGAGTGAAGCGCCTTTGGTAAGGGAAAATTTATATAGTGTGTTGAAATTTACTGTCACTTGTTGCTATGGAACATAATCCATCGAGGGGCTTGTTCGGGGTATCTTCACCCTGACCAGTAGAGCAAGAAGTTGCTCCTCAACCTACTGAACCTACTGAAAATATTTATTATGAAATTCCTTCGGGGATGTTAGAGAAACTGCTAGATAATCCTTATGCAGGAGATGGAACATTACATCATGATATGCATCTAATCTATGTGGATGAAGTTTGTGGATTATTTAAGCTTGCAAGTTTGCCCGAGGATGAAGTCAAGAAGAAGGTCTTCCCTTTATCTATCAAGGGAAATGCATTGACATTGTATAGGCTATGCGATGATATTGGGACTTGAAATTGCAACCGATTGAAATTGGAATTTCATCAGAAGTTTTATCCTATGCATCTAGTCATGGCGATCAGAATTATATTTATAATTTTTGGCCCTGTCAAGGAAAAAGTTTCTCAAACACACAAGAAGAAAGCTTAAAAAGAATATAAACTGGCATGGATGATACAATGAAAAAGTATGAGCACCGACAACTGGCATGAGTGTGTGAATATGAATGTAATGTCGGTGAGAAATACGTACTCCCCCAAGCTTAGGCTTTTGGCCTAAGTTGGTCTATGCCCATGGATGGCCTGGTGGATATCCGAAGTTGAAGTTGGGGTCGTACTGAGATGCGTCAGCTACTGCCCGAAGGGCTGCAGCTTGGAGGCGGGCTGCCTTCGTCCTCCTCTCGTACTCGTTCACCTCCTCCCTGGTTATAACCTATCTCCCTTTTGCTTGAAAGACAAAGAAAGCGGGAGCAGGGAGAGCGACGTGATAGGTGCGTCGTCTGTCAAAGATTAATCGGTACTGGAGGGACTGATCATTCATCTCAACAAACTGATGACGAACCATAGCATTATAATCCAAATAAGCAGGAGGCAACTCAATAGCATCTCCATGTATGGGTATCTCAAGAAAATCAACTAAACGGGTTGCATAAATTCCACCAAAGAAATCTTCATTAATACTATTATTATGCAACCTATGCGCAACAATGGCTCCCATGTTATATTGTCTATCTCCTAATACAACACTCTTGAGAACACTAAGATCGGAAACACACATGTGACATGCCTCGTCCTTACCGTTACCTATAAAGAGAGCAAAATAATATATGACAGGAAAATGAATGCTCCCTATGGTAGCTTGCGCGATCTCCCTAGATTCCCCCACAGTTATACTAGCAAGAAAGTCTTTATATTCGGATTTGCAAGGCTCACTAGCACTACCCCACTGAGGGAGTTTACAAGCAGTATTAAAATCTTCTAAGTCCATGGTATAAGATTTATCATAAAGATCAAACATGATAGTTTGAGAATTGCGTGATGATGTAAATTTAAACCTTCTCACAAATGAATCAGTTAAATAGAGGTACTGACGGCACTTATCTGACTCGAAGCTCTCAAGGTCAGCGTTATGCACATATGCTTCAAATTCCTCCTTAATTCCCGCCTGGACCATGAAATTTTCTGACGGCCATTCACAAGGCCGCACTTGAGCTTCTCTTGGTAGTTCATTGTCCGGCTCACGTATTGCGGGCCTTGGTCCTTGCTTCCTTGAGGAACCACCTTGGTACATTTTTCTAAACATATTTCTTCCTCTGAAAATTTTCTAAAATTTTTAGTAACTCAAAAATAAAAGTGAACCAAACTCAACAAGATTGATAGCAACTACTCCTACAAGTGTCTAGAGGCTATATCATGCATTAAAACTACTTTTGACCACATAAATTTGACATGCAAGCTCAAGAACAAAGTCACCTAAGCAGCAAAAAATTGCAATAAATCAAGCACTAGAACAAATACTAGTTGGACCATTAGAGGAATCACATACCAAAGAACAATCCCCCAAAGCAGTTTTGTGAATGGAGCTTTGAGCAAGGAGATCGAAAATGGCAGCAAGATGAGCTAGAACACAGGTTTGAGCTGATTGGTGATTTTTTGGGAGGAAGGAGTGTGTGGTGGTTGGAATAAGTGGAGGGGAGCCACCATGGGCCCACGAGGCAGGGGGACGCGCCCAGGATTTTGGACGAGCTCTCCCGACGGCTAGTCTTAATGGTGTATATATAACACCTCTCCCAAAGCCTCCTCCTATTGTCTCTCCTTTGATCCAAAGGCTCTAGGTGAAACCAAAGCTTTCCCAAAACATCCATTCCCCTGTTTGAATAACTTTCCTCATGTTAAGTATATGATAGTTTCACACCACTTACAGAACACAATAACAAATAAAAACCAACAAATAATTGTAGGAAATATGCCCTAGAGGCAATAATAAATTGGTTGTTATCATATTTCACGTTCATGATAAATGTTTATTATTCATGCTAGAATTGTATTGACCGGAAACTTAAATACATGTGTGAATACATAAACTACACCAAGTCCCTAGTAAGCCTCTACTAGACTAGCTCATTGATCAAAGATGGTTAAGGTTTCCTAACCATGGACATGAGTTGTCATTTGATAACAGGATTACATCAGTAGGAGAATGATGTGATGGACAGACCCAATAGTAAGCTTAGCATGAGATCATTTAGTTATTTGATATAGCTTTCTCCATGTCAAGTATCAGTTCCTTAGACTATGAGATCATGCCACTCCCGGATACCGGAGGAATGCTTTGTGTTCTATCAAACGTCACTTCATAACCGGGTGATCGTAAAGGTGCTCTACAGGTATCTCCGAAGGTGTTTGTTGAGTTGCATGGATCGAGACTAGGGTTTGTCGTTCTGTGTGATGGAGAGATATCTCCGGGCCCTCTCGGTAATACAACATCATAAGAAGTTTCATGTGACTAATGAGTTTAGTTAAGGGATCTTGTATTACGGGAAAAGTAAAGAGACTTGCCGGTAACGAGATTGAACTAGGTATGGAGATATAGACGGTCGAATCTCGGGCAAGTAACATATCGCCGGATAAAGGGAATTGCATACTGGATTGACTGCATCCTTAACATCGTGGTTCAACTGATAAAGATCTTCGTTGAATATGTAGGAATCAATATGGGGATCTAGGTCCCACTATTGGTTATTGACTGGAGAGGAGTCTTGGTCATGGCTGCATGTTCCGAACCTGTAGGGTCGCACGCTTAACATTCTATAGCGCTAGGGTAGTATTGAGATATTAATAGAGGAAAGTCTGAAGTTTGTTTGGAGTCCTAGACGGGATCCGGGATATCATGAGGAGCTTCAGAATGGTTCGGAGGTAAAGATTTATATATGGGAAGTCCTGTTTTGGCTACCGAAAAAGTTTGGGGGCATGCGACAACTATACAGGAGGCACCGAAGGGTTCCGGGGGTCCACCGGGGGGTCCACCAGCCCTGGGGACCCACATGGGCTGTAGGGTGCGTCCTGGCCTAGTTGGGCCAGGTGCATCAAACCTACCCCCAAGAGGCCCATGCGCCTAGGGCTAACGGGAAACCCTAGGTGGGAGGCGCCCCACTTGACTTGGGGGCCAAGTCTCCCCCTAGGGCCGCTGCCCCCTCCCTTGGAGGAGGGGCTAGGGCTAGCGCCCCCTCCCTCTTGCCCCTATATATAGTGGGGAGGTGGGAAGGCAGCCATACATCTCCACCCTTGCCCTCTGTCGCTCCCAACTTCTCGCACCTTTCCTCTGGTACGCGCTTGGCAAAGCCCTCCCGGACACCACCACCATACCGCCGTGTTGGTTCCGATCTCATCTCCCTCCTCTCTCTCGCTTGCTGGATCAAGAAGGAGAGGACACCGTCGAGTTGAACGTGTGCTAATCTCGTTGGTGCTATCCGTTCGGCACTAGATCGAATTGGATCGTGAAGAGTACGACTACATCAACCGCGTTACGACATTAAAGCTTTCGGTCTACAAGGGTATGTAGACACACTCCCCTCTCGTTGCTATACATCTTCTAGATTAGATCTTGGGTGTTTCGTAAGAATTTTTTTGATTCTCATGCAACGTTTCCCACCAACAATAAAGATTATGCAATGCTCGCCGTGAAAAGTAAATACTGAAAATTATGCGTATGGACATGTATGGGAGATGTTTGAGATAGTAGGCAACAAATTGGTTCTAAAAATGCATACATGGTAGAGCCATCAGCTAAATGTATATGTCTTGACATCATCCGACCCACTCCATACATCCAGCAGGAATCACCGTCCAACCATTCGGTTAGACTTAATGTGTTGTTAATACGTTCGTTTGATTTCGAAAATCCAAAAAACGTATTTTCTCATTTTTTTGCATTTCCCGTCCATGTCTCTTTTGCTCCCCACAAGTGACAAAATTCATCGCTTCTCCATCTATGCTGTCCATGACATGCTACCCTTGCCTCCTTTTGGCATTTTCCAGTGCTGCTCACTCGTTGTGCCCAAACCTTTACGACGCTCATGGCCATCAACAGCCGCTCGAGCGAATGGCTAACGGTAGACCAGCCTCAGAGTTTCTTCATCTGGTTCACGACATAAGGAGATTTGTCTAGTTAACAAAGATGTTTGGTACCATTCAAAACATGTACGGTACATTTAAAAGAATTCTACACGTGTTTCAAAAAAATGTTCATGACATTTTAGAGAAACACCAGACAATGTAAAAAATGTTCTTGTCACTATTAATTTTGTTTCGTAACATTAAAAAATGTACTTGATTTTTTTACATGTTCACGTGTTTCCAAAATATGTTTCTGACATATATATATATATATATATATATATATATATATATATATATATATATAATGTAAGAAATTTATGTATTTTTTAAAAAATTAACATTAAAAAAGTTCAGTGTGTATGTATTTGAAAAAAATAGCATGTTTAAAAAAATAAAAATTTATATTTAAAATTATTGAACATATATCAATAAAAATTTACACTTGCATAAGAAAAATGTACAATGTGTATTAGAAAAAATAGGCATATTTTTTTAAAAAAAAGACCAAAGAAAACCTACGAGAACTGAAGAAAAACGAAAAAACAAAGAAAAACAGAAAACACACAGAAAATAAAAGAATAAAGGAAAACCACCAATGAAAACAGGTAAGAATAATGAAAATTCCTAACAAAAATACATAAAAAATACTCATGCCAGAGGCAGCTAAAATACTGGGCCGGTCCATTAGCCTCGAGCCAGAGGCGTAGCTACCGTGACTTATGCAAGGAGAGAAATGTTTCTAAAAAATGCATTAGGCGAGAAATAGACCCTTTTTTCTTGGATATCAAGGCGAGAAATAGACATGGTGTGATTGCTCTGGGATTCTTCTCATGCCTCAGTCATATTCTTTCTCTTTTTTGACATTGATTCTTCAAAACAGATTCTCTAAAATCTGGTGAAAAAAATGGCCCATAAACTCAGATTTAGGCGAGCCACTTGAACGAAAGGGCAACACTTATAAAAACGCTTATAGAAAACACTACTATGAAAAAACGCCCGGCAAGAGCGCGCGAATGAATCAACGCCGTGCGCTGCAGGACAAGAGCCGCCGCGTTGGCCATCTCATCCGAAGCTCAGAAGCATACAGCCCCAACTTGGGCGGTAGTCGGTAGACGACGCGGAAGGAGCGGAGGCGAGCAGGCGACGGTGGCGACACAGCGGCACACACGTCGGCTGGCGGCCGCAGAACAAAAAAAGGAGCACGCTAAGATGCGGTAGTAGTAAGCGAGGCTCTCTTGTGTCTGCATGCCGATAACCGCTAAGCTCTTCTACTACCAGCGCCGCCGCCCGCCGCCGCCACCGATTCCGGAGACCGCCGAGCCCCGCTGCATCGACTCCTCCGCCGCCCGCCGCCGGGTTCACCCCATTCGCTCCGCGCACCACAGGCCGGTGAGATGACCATTTCAAAGTCGCCTCTGCGTCTCCTGTCTGCCTCTGTTTCTTCCCCTTGCGATGCGTGTGCCCGACCCTCTGTCTCGACTCGGTAGTGAGTAGGGAGGTTTTGCGGCGAGTTCCTGCGGAGCGGATACTCCGTTTTGGTATGTGTAATCCAGCTTATGATAAGCGTGCCTTGTGTTCGATGAAATGACACACCGGGTTGTTACGGGGTAGCGAGCAGGAGGACTATAGTTAGTTCTGTGTCGTCCAAAGGGACCCAAAATCACTGGGAACCCAAATAGTACTATAATTGATTGAGGATGGTTTAATAGGCAATGGCTCCTCGTGGGTGGACGTTATATGATATTGTGAAGCAAGAATTAGATTCCTGTCTTAAAAAAATGCAAATCGAGATTCCAAACGGCACATTCTCCTTGAATATTTTGGTTACTGCATAATTTTCAGACAGAATGATGATCCCTCATCATGATTGGGGTAAACAGTTTGATTCTCTAGAACAACCATTTTGGCAAGGGAACATAAGGTATATGCTCGCAAAAGAAATAGGAGAGGCATAAATCATGTGCAGTGTTAAACAATACTCTGAATTGACGAATCAAATTGCATGATTGTATTCAGGGTGACCCTAAAAAGGTGTCATTTTACATTTTATAGTTGCCAAAAAAATTGTTTCTTTGATATGGTTAATTTGTCCGGTCAGTCTGTTGGTTAATCCAAAGCTAGTCATGCACTCATGTGTTTCATGGTGTTAAATTACTGGTGCGAAATGTGCCAAGGTGTCATAAAACAAGAGGGTGCTCTTCATGTGTGTGGTGCTGCTTACTAGTACTTACTGCTATGTGCCTTTCATGTGCAAGTTGTTGCTCGTGCTCCAATATTTAATGATCAGTACATTTAGCATAAATTTGATGTAACTAGCATTTAGCATGATCATCTTAAGATATATTGGCCTTGTGGTGTCAATTTGGATTGCCTATCTTTTGTCAATACAAGATAGTAAAAGGGCAAAGTATTATTGGCTTTTCCGGAGTTTATGTGAGTCTGCTGAGCTATGAGCATGTAAAAATTAGAATGAAGTGCACTGCAACTAATTGCAAAGATGTGTAGTTTACTTCTGTGAGAAAAGTTCAGTTATCCTGTAAATGTTCCACAAAAGTTTTATGTTTGACCAGTAAACCCATCGGGGTGCTATGGAATGCAATCATTTGTTCGCACTAAATGCTTCCGTTGAAGATCTTCTAGACATGCTTGGTCTTTTTATGATTAGTCAAAGTGTTTACGTTCTACACTTTCCAGATTAATTTTGTTTCCAGTACAAACTTTTGTGAAATATTGGTCATTAGTAAGTAGAAACTTCAGTGACTCTGGATTGTGAATTTCTTATCTGTCAATTTATATAACACAGGGCTATGATGTTTTTGGAGGAAGCCCGAGAGAGCGAGGGGCGTCTAGCGGAAGCATAACCGAACCAACAAGGAACGTGCTCTTCAGCACAAGACAAAGCAGCAACACATCAAATGACCGACTTCCTGATGCGGTTCAACAGGCCAAGGAGAGGCTTCATCAAAGGCTCCGAAGTGTCGACCTGTTTCCAGGGAGAAGGTACGCATCGGCATTTAGCGCACAGCGTTGGCTCGTCTTAAGCACCGATCTATGCACTTCGATATTTCCTGTTCTGCATTGATCCTCAGTTTCCCGGTTGTTTCAGGCTAACAGCACCAGCTGTAGGAACCATTTGGGCTGGACCTGATCTTCCTTCTGAATGTGATACCTGCTCATCAGAGGACGGCGGATTGGTTAACCGGACTATTCGCTTCAACTCCAACGCCTCCCTGTCAGGCCACAAAGATAAACAGGTCACAGCAGAGACGTTTAGCAACGCGGCGGTGGTAGCGCCACATGATCTGAGGCCTGTCTCCAAACTAGGACAAGAAGCTCTCCAAGGAACAATCGACAGTGACGACGACGTGGAGTCCTCAGTGGACTGTTCGATATGCCTTGAAGGATGCCATGGTGCATCAGGCGGGCTGATCCAGCTGCGCTGCAAGCACATCTTCCATTCGGCCTGCCTGGAGCAGTGGCTGCAGTCCCGCGCCGATTGTCCGTACTGCAGGGCCGGCGTCGTCCTATCCTACCACGGAAGGAGTGGCCTGGAGTATTAGCAGGGCGTTGCGGCTTTTGTAAAAGAAGGAACACTCGAGTTGCTACTTGCTGTGTGCTTTTTGACATGTTTGCTTCAGGATCAAGTTTTGCTGCAGAAGGCTTGAAACAGAGGTGCATGTCTGTAACTCGATTCTGCAGCCCTCTGTGCACATAGTTTTGCTCTTTTTAGACTGTTGCAGACCTGGGCACGAGCTCACGGCGGATCCTTTTTCTTTTTGTGTTTTTCTTTTTCGTTTTATTTTATTTTATTTTCTGTTTTTTTTATTTTTTATTTTTTATTTTTTTCCTCTTTCTTTCTTTTCTTATTTTTAATTTCTTTTTACCTTTTCGTTTTTCCCATTTCTTTTTCTTTTCCATTTTGAATTCAATTTTTTGTTTATCAGATTTAAAAATTGTTCATCAAAATTCAAAATTTGATCAACAACAACAAAGCCTTTAGTCCCAAACAAGTTGGGGTAGGCTAGAGGTGAAACCCATAAGATCTCGCAACCAACTCATGACTCTGGCACATGGATAGCAAGCTTCCACGCACCCCTGTCCATAGCTAGCTCTTTGATAATACTTCAATCCTTCGGGTCTCTCTTAACGGACTCCTCCCATGTCAAATTCGATCTACCCCGCCCTCTTCTGACATTCTCCGCACGCTTTAGCCGTCCGCTATACACTGGAGCTTCTGGAGGCCTGCGCTGAATATGCCCAAACCATCTCAGACGATGTTGGACAAACTTCTCCTCAATTGGTGCTACCCCAACTCTATCTCGTATATCATCATTCCGGACTCGATCTTTCCTCGTGTGGCCACACATCCATCTCAATATACGCATCTCCGCCACACCTAACTGTTGAACATGTCGCCTTTTAGTCGGCCAACACTCCGCGCCATACAACATTGCGGGTCGAACCGCCGTCCTGTAGAACTTGCCTTTTAGCTTTTGTGGCACTCTCTTGTCACAGAGAATGCCAGAAGCTTGGCGCCACTTCATCCATCCGGCTTTGATTCGATGGTTCACATCTTCATCAATACCCCCATCCTCCTGCAACATTGACCTCAAATACCGAAAGGTGTCTTTCCGAGGTACCACCTGGTCATCAAGGCTAACCTCCTCCTCACACCTAGTAGTACTGAAACCGCACATCATGTACTCGGTTTTAGTTCTACTAAGCCTAAACCCTTCCGATTCCAAGGTTTGTCTCCATAACTCTAACTTCCTATTTACCCCCGTCCGACTATCGTCAACTAGCACCACATCATCCGCAAAGAGCATACACCATGGGATATCTCCTTGTATATCCCTTGTGACCTCATCCATCACCAATGCAAAAAGATAAGGGCTCAAAGCTGACCCCTGATGCAGTCCTATCTTAATCGGGAAGTCATCGGTGTTGACATCACTTGTTCAA
The DNA here is from genome assembly GCF_003073215.2 of Triticum urartu. NCBI lineage: Eukaryota > Viridiplantae > Streptophyta > Magnoliopsida > Poales > Poaceae > Triticum > Triticum urartu. The sequence goes on along the minus strand of NC_053025.1, from coordinate 58,365,169 downwards.
ACACTTGTCACAACATTATCGTACATGTCCTTGATGAGGGTAATGTACTTTGCTGGGACTTTGTGTTTCTCCAAGGCCCACCACATGACATTTCGCGGTATCTTATCATAGGCCTTCTCCAAGTCAATGAACACCATATGCAAGTCCTTCTTTTGCTCCCTATATCTCTCCATAAGTTGTCGTACCAAGAAAATGGCTTCCATGGTCGACCTCCCAGGCATGAAACCAAACTGATTTTTGGTCACGCTTGTCATTCTTCTTAAGCGGTGCTCAATGACTCTCTCCCATAGCTTCATTGTATGGCTCATCAGCTTAATTCCATGGTAATTAGTACAACTCTGAACATCCCCCTTGTTCTTGAAGATTGGTACTAATATACTCCGTCTCCATTCTTCTGGCATCTTGTTTGCCCGAAAAATAAGGTTGAAAAGTTTGGTTAGCCATACTATTGCTATGTCCCCGAGACCTTTCCACACCTTAATGGGGATACAATCAGGGCCCATCACCTTGCCTCCTTTCATCCTTTTTAAAGCCTCCTTCACCTCAGACTCCTGGATTCGCCGCACAAAACGCATGCTGGTCTCATCAAAGGAGTCGTCTAGTTCAATGGTAGAACTCTCATTCTCCCCATTGAACAGCTTGTCGAAGTACTCCCGCCATCTATGCTTAATCTCCTCGTCCTTCACCAAGAGTTGGCCTGCTCCGTCCTTGATGCATTTGACTTGGCCAATGTCCCTCGTCTTCCTCTCTCGGATCTTGGCCATCTTATAGATGTCCCTTTCACCTTCCTTCGTGCCTAACCGTTGGTAGAGGTCCTCATATGCCCGACCCCTTGCTTCACCAACAGCTCGCTTTACGGCCTTCTTCGCCATCTTGTACTTCTCTATGTTGTCTGCACTCCTATCCAGGTATAGGCGTCTGAAGCAATCTTTCTTCTCTTTAATAGCCTTCTGGACGTCATCATTCCACCACCAGGTATCCTTATCTTCGCTTCTCCTTCCCCTGGACACTCCAAACTCCTCCGAGGCCACCTTACGAATGCAAGTCGCCATCTTCATCCACACATTGTCCGCATCCCCTCCTTCCTCCCAAGGGCCCTCCTTAATGACCCTCTCCTTGAACACCTGAGCTACCTCCACCTTGAGCTTCCACCACTTCGTTCTAGCGACTTTGGCACGCTTATCCCGCTGGACACGAATCCGAAAACGGAAGTCAGCAACCACCAGCTTATGCTGGGGTACAACACTCTCTCCAGGTATCACCTTACAGTCTAGGCACGCACGCCTATCTTCTCTTCTTGAGAGGATGAAATCAATCTGGCTAGAGTGTTGGCCACTACTAAAAGTCACCAGATGTGATTCTCTCTTTCTAAAGAGGGTGTTAGCTACAATCATGTTGTAGGCTAGAGCAAAGCTTAAGACATCTTCTCCTTCTTGATTCCTGATGCCATGGCCAAAGCCCCCATGTGCCCCTTCAAAACATGTGTTAGATGTACCCACGTGGCCATTGAGGTCTCCTCCTATGAAGAGCTTCTCACCAATCGGTACACTCCTAACCATGTCTTCCAGGCCTTCCCAGAACTCCCTCTTGGTGTTCTCATTGTGGCCTACTTGCAGGGCATACGCGCTGATAACATTGAGAACCAAGTCCTCAACTACCAGCTTGACCAAGATAATCCGGTCCCCACGTCTCTTGACGTCTACCACTCCATACTTGAGGCTCTTGTTGATCAAGATGCCTACGCCATTTCTGTTTGCAGCCGTCCCCGTGTACCACAGCTTGAAGCCGGTATCCTCCACCTCCTTCGCCTTCTGTCCTCTCCATTTGGTTTCTTGGACGCAAAGGATATCAACACCTCTCCTCACCGCTGCATCAACTAGCTCCCGAAGCTTCCCTGTCAGAGACCCTACGTTCCAGCTACCTAAGCGAATCCTCCTAGGCTCGGCTAGCTTCCTTACCCTTCGCACCCGTCGAATCAAATGCGAAGACCCTTGCTCATTTTCCACTACACCCGGGCGCTAATGTAGCGCGCCACTAAGGATGCGACGACCCGATCCTCGCTCACTTGCCACCGTATCCGGATCAAGATACGGCGCGCCACTTGGGGGTGACGGCCCGGCCCTTGCCCACTTTCCACCACACCCGGATTCCGATGTGGCGCGTCGCTGAGAGGGTTACGCCCCAACGAAAATCTTTTGGGTTTCATCTCCATAAGAGTGGTTGAGTTTTTACATTGGCTCGCCAAGCCTATCACAACCCTCCTCCTTTACCCGGGCTTGGGACCGGCTATGTTGAGACAACATAGGCGGAGTTAAAATTCAAAATTTGATCATCGAACTAAAAACATTTCATCAAATTCTATATTTTTGTTCATCATTTTCGAAAAATGTTCATCAAATTCAAAAAAAATCCTTGAATACCAAAATTTTTCATCATTTTTTCGAAAAAGTTCTTGAATACAAATTTTGTTTATCTAGTTCGAAAAATATTCATCGAATTCAAAATTTCTTCATCAAATATCAAAAATTGTTCATCATTATTAAAATGCTCATAAAAAGTTGTTCATCAAAATAAAAATATGTTCATTAAAATTAAAAGAATGTTCATTCTTTTTAAAATCACAAACATTTTTTTTATTCAAGAAATGTTTTTGACAATTCAATTTTTTATGAATTTTTAGAACTTTTTGTAATCCGGAATTATTTGAACATAGAATAGAAAATCAAAAAGAAAAGTAAAACTGAAAAAGAAAAAAAAAACAGCGAGCGTCCCGCCCCGTACATAGCCAGCCCAATAAGGCTCGCGGGGGGCTGGAAGGAACGCGCTGCCACTCTTGCCAGCGTGTACCTCGCCGTATAGGAGCTCCCAGACATAGTTTAAAAAACCGGACCGGACCGGCGGTCGAATCGGAAAAAAACGGAACTGGCAGCCTCATCGGGTTTTTAAGCTAATAAGATCGATATGCAATCAAACTAGAAAAAACCGATCAAACCGGCCGGTTTTCTGGAAAACCGATGAATAAACCGGGTAATTGAACCGGAAAAAACCAGGAAAAAGTTTTAATAGAAATTGGGAAAGTGGGATTCGATCCAATGGCATGTGAGCAGTAGGCGGGGCCTGCCCATGGCTCAATAACCAACTTGGTTGTGCTACTTTGTTCTCCACTACATGGTTATAATTTTATTTGACCATTATTTCACTCTATATTAGCATATATATTAATTAATATATATTATTTTATTTCTTAAAAAAAAACAATCGAACCGGTGTACCGGGGATCCGACCGGTAAAAACCTGAACCGACAATCTTTCTGGTTCGACTTTTTAAACTATGCTCCCAGAGCTCACTAGGGGGGGTGACCTAACTTCCCCCAAGTTGTGCCCTTCACAGGTTAATCTGTTGGCTGAGAACACAGTTAAAGCTTTGGTTGTTCTTGTGGGGAGCTTCTATTCAGCGCATTTAGCGCCGTAGAATCCAACCAGCGCACACTACCGTGCGCAGTGGGCCGACCACGAAGGCAAACCGCAAAATCACTAATTAAATAGCACTCTTTAGAAAGGTCACTCCCACCTCTTCAGGTTACGACAAAGCGCACTGCATATCAAAAACTAGTCGCAACTTGAGAGTTCTCTTTTTTTTCGTATTTGAAATATTTTATCTCTTAAACCATACATTCAAATCTTGAACCGTTTTCATCGTTCGATTCTTCGCATTGAGATTTTCAAAATTAAATCCTACGTTGATAGGTTTTGATGTACTTTTCTTTCAGAAAAAAGGGACAAATAAATCAGATTAAAAAAACGAATCAGAAGCACATTTTTTCCTTTCCGAAAGAGGCACGATTGTGTCTCTCGCGAAAGCAAATCCATGCCTTCACAAGAAGTAAACCCGTGCCTCTTGTGGAAGAAAAAAAAACATTTTCGAGAGGCATAGTCATGCCTCTCACGGAAGCAAATATGTGCCCATTGCAAAATCAAAGCCGTGCCTCTCGCGGAAGGGAAAAAACATGTTTTTTCTGTTTCCGAAAGGCAAGGTCGTGCCTCTCGCGAAAGCAAACCCGTGCCTCTTGCGGAAACAAAAAAAAAAGAAAACATGTTTTTTTGCAAGAGGCGCGGTGGCTCTCGCGGAAGCAAATCCGTGCCTCTCCCGAAAGCAAAAAAAACACGTTTTTTTTTGTTTTCCCATAGGCACGGCCGTGCCTTTCGTGGAAGCAAACATGTGCCTCTCGTGAAAGTAAAAAAACACATTTTTTTTCATTTCCAAGGGGTACGTCCGTCCCTCTCGCGGAAGCAAATCTGTGCCTCTCCCGAAAGCAACAAACATTTTTTTCACGCATTTTTTCTTATTTTTTTCTCCAAAAGGTAAGAAAGAGGCTAGAAAACCGAGAAGCCGAAAAAACACATGAAAAACTATGTAAAAAGCCGAAGATGTGTGCGAAAAAATAGAAAAACAAAATCTGAAGGGGGCGCCCAGAGCGCGATACATGATTGCGGCTGAGAGCATGCCAAGTGACGTGCTCTTATCCCACCCCAAATGACCCTTGGGAGGCTCCCGAAGGAGCGCTCCTTCGTTAATTGCTACCAGCACCCCGTGAAAAAACACCAAAGAAGTACAATCTGCTGCCAAGAATCAAACTCACGTCATACACTATTAGGCTAACCACTAGAGTATCTCGTTGCAAGTGACTAAAAGCAGCGCTAACTCCTTAAGAACAATTATAGCCACTCATACGTATTTTTCTTTAAAAAAGAGTAAAAGTTAACTTTCAGGAAAAGTTCATGAACATGTAAAAAAAACGTTGCCCCTACTTAAAAAGTTCATTGATTTTGATTTTTACAATTTTGAGAAATAAATTCACAGAAATTTGAAAAGGTTCATCAAAATTTGAAAAAAAAATCATGATTTTTAAAAGAAGTTCACAAGAACTGAAAATTTTCATCAATTTTGAAAAGTAATCATCAAAATTTTGAAAACAATTCATCGAATTGAATTTTTCTTGTCAATTTTGAAAAAAACAAATCATCTTATTTGAAAAAAGTTCATCAAATCTATAAAAAAGTTTGCGTAATTTGGAAAAGAGTTCATGAATTTGAATAAAAAGTTCCTGGATTTTGGAAAAAAAGTTCATCAATTTTAAAGGAAAAAGTTCATGCATTTGGAAAAAGGTTATCAATTTTGAAAAAGTTTATCAATTTTGAAAAAAAGAAACTGAAACAACAAGTCCGTGCTTTTAAGAAAACGAAAAATAGAAAAAGGAAAAAGAAAGAAAAACAGAATAAAGCCTTCACTGGCCAGCGAACCGGGAAAAAACAACGGGAACTCACAAAAGAAATAAAAGGAGCTAAAAGAATCTAGTTTGCACAAGAGTCTAAGATGGCCTGCTGGTTTGTTTGTTTCTGAGAAATAAGATAGCCTTCGCTCACTTGGGCTGGACAGCTTTCCTTGATGAGTTCACTAGGCTTCGGCTTTAAGCCCATTTGTTCGGGCTGCGGCTGCAACTAGAGTGGCCTTGGTGAGATGATATGTTAAAAATATGCTAAGTGTCTAAAATACCTCTAGAGTGTTTGGATGAAAACTAAACTCTAGAGATTTTATAGAATTAACTAAGGGTTTGAGGTAGCTTACCACATGTGACATGTGGCATCACTAGAGTGGTGTAATCATTGTAATTTACTAACTGTAAGATAATCACATGCTTTAATGCTAATTGGATGGTAAATGACTAAGTTGAAAGTTAACTACTCCCTCCGTTAAAAGATATAAAATAGTTCTAGTTATTTCAATATGGACAATATACACACTAAAAAGAATGTGCAAACACACTAGACATGTCTATATACATTCGATTTACAGAAAAGTTAAAAACATATTATATTTGTGAACGGAGGAGTACTTGCTATAATATTGACCCCACAACAGGTACAAGTTTATCAAATATATAAAATATGAATAACTACTTTAATCGATTACTTGAAACGTTTGCTTTGTTTGGCTTTCACTTAACAATCAAAGTATGTCGCGGGATTTTTGAAACTTGGGTGCACATAAACATTTAAATCGGGGAAAGTCTGCTTTTGAAGTAATCCAGAGGTTTTCGCAAAAAAAAAATCCAGAGGTATTTTTTCCGCCAAGAAGACCATGGATGTCATTTTTTGGTGAAACTTCACATGTAGTAGAATAGCTGACCGTAATTGTTACAAAACAAAAATCAGAATTGTTTTATTTTATTTATTACTCTTCTAAAATATTAAGCTTCCTAGATTTGGAGTCTTTTTTTAGACAAAGATTTGGAGTCTTCGGGTACGTCTAGGGTCGTGGTATGGTTATGGGCCCAGCCTTTAAGAGTATACATCGTGGTTGAGAGTAATGCACACCTAGCCGTAATGGGTTATATGATTTTTCTAATTTTGAGAAGATATTGCATGGTTTTTCGTTTTTCTTTATTTTTCATGTTTTTCTACAGGTTTTAATAGTTTAAATAATTATTTTACTTTTCACATTTTATTCATTAACATTTATTAAAATCCGAGTTTTAAAATGGATGAACATTTTCAAAATCATGGATTTTTCATTTATAGATTTTTTTAAATCCATGATTTTCTAAAATCTGTGAAGAACTACTTATTTAACGAAAATTTTCAAATAAAAATGCGATGGCCATTTTTTTCCGCTACCAGTGGAGCGAGCTTGCGAAGCAAAGAGCTGAGCTGAGCGAGTGAGAGCTTCATTGGCTGGCCCATGTGAGTGTCTTAGCAGAAATTCCACAGCTCCGGCGTGCAATAAGAGCTCGCAAGGGGCTTACACAACCACCACCGGTTTTTTCCTGAAGCTGAAATGTGTAAGGACACTGCAACCGCGCGCGAACAACTCAACTTTCATCTCGGAACAAATATCGTCTCCAATAGCACCCTAACATGATATACGAATAAAGAGAAAAAAAACACCACCACAGCATAGTTAAAACCCAAACCAACTTTGATAAAACCAAAGCAAAACAATCGAACACAATAATCTGTTAGAGGAGAAAGAGTTAGTGAGCGAGATAAGGCGAAGCGTGCATTAGGCCAACTTCACCGCGCGACTTCAAATGGACGTCCATTTTGTCCGGATTCTATCCGTTTGGGTAGGGATTTGAGGTCGTGTCCGGGCATGTCCTACGATGCGGTAGCCGTGCGACCAGCGCGCGGCCGCATCCATTTGCCCCATCCTGTCTTTGTCTATTTAAAAAACCAAAAGCAACGTTTCAAATGCCAAGCCCTAGTTCAGGCCAGCGGCCCCGGTTCATCACGCCGGCAACAGAGCCAGCGGCCTACACGTCCATCGCCGGCATCAGCCAGCGGCCGGCAACACAGCCAACCTCCAAAATGAATAGTTGTCCTCGCCGGCAACACAGCCAGTGGTCGGCAACACAGCCGGCCACCAAAATGAATGTTTTCTCGCCGGCACACAGACAGCGGCCCGGCGGACGGGCGGCACCCATGCCAGCCTCCAAAAAGAACGCCCACGGCCGATCAGACAACCTAGTTCAGGCCTTCGGCGTCGAGCATCTCCTTCTGCTTGGCCTCGAACCAGGCCCTCGTCTTGTCGCTCATCTTCGACAAGTCGACGCTCATGATCGCAAGGGCCATCTCCTTCACTTTGGTGGTGGTATTCGTGGTCTCGATGTCGAGCTGCCTCTGCCTGGCCTTGACGTTGTCGGCAAGGCCGGGCCAGCAAAATCTGGGGCCCTGTGCCAAACTAAAAAATAAGGCCCTATCTCACTAAAAAATAAAATAACGAGCAATTATAATGTGTGTGAATATATATCACACAAAAATTATAATATATATAATATAATGTCTTACATAATAAGTGGGTATAAAAGATATCTTATCTATTCAACTCTCGGTTGCAAAATATTTATAATATATATAATATAATGACTTACATAATAATTGGGTATATAAAAAATTGAAGTGATAGGCAGCATATATTAATTGAAGATTATGCGTCAATGTTTGACAATCACACGAACCGTCTAACTCACCTAGTCTCCTATTCTATCCAGTTAAACTGCTATACTGAGATCTTTAACCAAGAAGGCAAGAACCGATCTCTAACGATTCATGTCCAAGTTAATTAGCAAATTAGTAATTAGAAGTAGGAACTGAAGTTAATTAAAAAGGAGTGACTCGCCAACGGCGGGCTGAAGCCATGAGACGGTGAGAGCACTGAAGGATGAAACTGTTGTGGTCGCCGATCGATCGGACGATCCGGTTTTCAATCGAGGAACGGCCTGAGAATCATCGCCGAGTCGCCGATCAATCCTCCTGCACTAGGTGGCGGGCAGTAGCCGAAACCGAGCGGTGATCGCCGACGGCGATGCGATCACGGCTCGCTATAACGCTGAATGTTTTGCGATCGATCTCATCTAATTCCCGTCCCGAGACTCCCGGCGATCCCTTTTTTCTATTATATGAGGTGGGGTGTGAGTAAATTATGTGCGCGTGGGATCAGGTGCACTGGTCGCTGGACAACTGACGAGAAAAAAACGAGCAGCGATCAAATGCGCGTGGGATCGAGGGGAGGCAGCGGCCTGGCGGCTACCACGCGTCGAGGATGCCCGCGCCCACAGGCCCAGCGGCCCAGCGGTACTACAGTTTCTTTTGGAAAAATATACATACTAGGCCTGTAAAAATTTGGGACCCCCCAAATTTATGGGCCCTATGCGGGCCGCACACTTAGCACAACTATAGGCCCGGCCCTGGTTGTCGGCCTCGATGTCGAGCTGCCTTTGCCGGGCCACCTCCTCCATGTCGATCTTCCTTCTCTCGGCCGCCTCCTCCATCACAAGTTTCTTTCTTTAAAGGTCTTGGTATTGCTTCATTTGCTCCTCCTTACTTTGCCGCTTCTTCTCGTCCCTCATATCCTTTTGGGACATCATGCCATGCAAAGTGTCATGCAATGTCATGAATGAGGCATCACGTATGTCATCAACCTTGGAGTTGGTCTTGCCCCTCGGCCTCTTCAACGCCTCGCCATCTTCACCTCCGGCGAACTTGGCCGTCTTCAGTCCTCTCTTCCTTTGTAGTTCACGGTATTGGTCCTTGAACTTAGGGCAATTGTTGATGATCGTCCAACAATGCGTTAGAGTGAATGACTTGTCGTTGTGCCGGGCCTTGAATGCCTCCAAGGATTGAAATGCCTACACCACATGATCAATAACAAGTGAACATGTAAACATATACACGGCCGAAGTCTCATGACCGTAGCAAGGAAAGGACTAGGAAGAGGAGAGCATACCATGTCCCCAACGTCGAGACCATTCACGGGCCGTGCTTCAACGCTCTCAAATGCGGCGCAATACTTGTTGCACTCTTGTTGGATGAACAACCATCTCTTTTGAATCGAGCCGATGCCACGGTTGCTTGTAATTTGGTAGGGCTCAAACATCTTCCTTTCATGGAATGTTTTGTGGACTCTCGTCCAAAAAACAATGCCCTTTTGTTGCGCGCCCGTCCTCGGATCTTGGCTAATCTCCATCCAAGCTTGGCAAATCAACTTGTCCTCATCTTGTGTGTATGAACCCGTGTGAATGCTCTTCCTCTTCTTTTGTGTTTCCGCTCTTTAGGTGAGCTAGTCGATGAACAATGGCTCGCCACTGATATCAACGTCATTGCCTTCTTCTTCATCGCCATCACCTTCGACATAGATGTCATCGTCTTCATGCCACGAGTCACCATGGTCGTAGTCAGCACGGCCGTCGGCCTCTTCATCGGGCACGTACTGGGCACGGCCATCCTGACTTTGGGTCTCCTCGGGGTCGTAAGCACGGGAATGCCCACCCTCGAAGATCACGTCCTTCATGTACTGGTTGCAGAAGGGGTCGTCGACCGTTGGCGTTGGGGTTGGCATTCCGTCAAACAAGACGTGGGGGGGCCGACATGGTGCCCGTGAACGGTGCCCGTGCCTGCTTTCTTTGCATCTCGACAGCTGGCCGGCCGCCACTGCTGGACCCAGGCGTGACGTTGAGGTCGATGACGACCGCGGGGCGCGGTGTCGACGGCGCGAACAAGCCCATGTCCGGGCGACCCCGAGAAACGGGTCTGGCCGTCGTGCCTTGGCGGAGGAAAGCCGGGCGACATGGGCGCGGTGCGCGACGTCGGCGACTGGCAGTGCGTAGGCCGGGCGATCGACGAGTCTGTGCTCGCCGGGCCGACGGCCGCTGCAGGGAACCCGGCCGGACGGCCCATGCTAAGCATGAGGATGGCGTGCGCTTTGTTGACGAGGTCCTCCTTCTCGTCGGCCGCGGCTTTGCGCCGCGCTGCCTCCAGCTCATCGCGCTGGGCGGGAACTTGGCCGCGGCGGCATTGACCTCGACGACCGCTCTCCGTTCCCTCCTCTTCGCCGATTCCGCGTCCAACTTGGCGATCTCCTCCGGCGTGCACTCCGACCGCGGCTTCCTTGGCGCCTTCTTCTTCACCTTTGCGGGCGGGTCGACGGCCAGGCCGCCGGAACTCGGCGGGGCGTCGGCCATGGACGGAGGAGAGAGGGGGCGGTGGGAGGGATGTGGGAGGGGTTGGGGAAAATGGCGCCAAATGGGCGTGAGGGGGGGGGTTGGTTTCTCCCACCGACAAGCGGGCCAGGGGAGGACAAGCGCGCGCGTCCCGCCCGTCCTCACGCTGTCCGTTTCACCCCAAAACCGGCGCAAACTTGGGCCGAGGATGGGTCGAAAGCGGACACAAAACGGACAAAAAGTCCGTTTTCGCCCGCGTGCTGGGCCGTCTCGTTGTCCCTTTTACCCCAAACGGATGGAGGCGGATAGAATAGGGCCGCGCAATGAAGTTGGCCTTGGTGAGCGAGGTAAGGCAAAGCGTACATTAGCCTTCAGTACCTATCATCAATATAGACACCAGCCAGTCAAAAAGAAATCTTTTTTTTTGCGAGTGAGTCAAAAAGAAATCAATATAGACACCAGTGAAATTATTTATAGACTATTTCACTGTGCTTCCATATCTGGGAACAAGCGTTCTTTTACTGAAGTAAGTATACATGTTAATATTGGGGCCTCCGAAATTATTCACAAAGTATACCGTTGTGCTTCTACATTTGGGGAAGAGAGAATTCCTCATTTAACATTGTATTTAAATTGTATGCCCTATTTGACATCGGTAAATTATTTCTTCCCTATCTACCGACAAGTCTAAATTTTATGCCTTTTATGACACTTATGTTCATTTTAAACCTCAGTGACATATGAAAAGACCTATTTACCCTTCATGTAGTATGTTTGTGCGTGTACATGCTGCTGTGTGTGCAAGCGTGTGTATTGCGTGCATGTGTGTGACTGCGTGTGCTACTCTGTGTTCGTGTGTGCTGCTGTGTGCATATGTGTTGTTCTGTGTGCCGCTGCGTGTGCGCGCGTGATAAGAATAATCCAAGTATTAGTAAAGAGTGATCAGCGATGCCGGTTAATTAGATTTGAAAATCACTAGTAATCCGGCTGGGATGTATACGTGGTAGTACTACGGAGTCCTATTCGATTTAGTATTAGGCTAGCCGTACTAGCTTAGTTAGCTTTGGGTGTGTGCGTGTCCGTCTAGATCTAGGTTTACTTTCAGACGGTTTTTGTGCATGGTCCATACGGTCAAATTTGTAACATGGAGAAAACAAGATAATAGTGAGAAAAGAGTTCACGATAATGGCCCTTGGCTATTAGTTTCTCGTGCGCACGTGTCGTCCGAATTGATGTGATCGATCATGTGGCGAATTTACAACAGTGCATGCGTGTGTGTTGTTGCATGTGTACGAGCTGCTGCGTGTGTGCTACTGCCACTATTTATCTATGTGCTACTGCCCCGCACTGCCCGCACACACACATACTAGATGAGGGGTAAGAAGGTCTTTTCAGGTGTCATTTAGGCTTAAAATAGATGAAAGTGTCATAAAAGGCATAAAATTTAGACTCGTTGTTAGATAGGGAAGAAAAAGTTTTCAGTGTTGAATAAGGAAACGAAATTTAAGATAGTGTTAAATAAGGAATTCTTTCTTTGGGGAACGAGCGTTCCTTTTTCTTGCGGAGATAGCGAACGAACGTCGTTGGCTATGTATGTGCTTCATCTGGCAGCTGTTGATCCGATAAAAGAAAGTTGAACCTAGCTTTGCAACAACTCGAGCTTCTGATGCACAGCAGGCATCCGTTTCCTATAAAATGTAAAAACCGAGGTGCTCGAACCACACAAACTATATCATCCCTGTCCGGTGTATTTTCAGTAAAAAAAACTGAAACTGCTGGATGTCTGAGGAATGAGCATCACCACCAGATTTTGCAGCCTTGCAGGGCAGCCTGCTACACAAGGGAGTTGACACAGACAAGAAGCGAAGAGGCGAAGAGCAGCAGTGGTGCCTGTGCCTGCTGCCATCAGCATTGGATGCTGGCATGGCAGGCGTCTAACGCATGCCACGCGCAGCCACCGTCCATTTCGTAAAGCGGCGACGGGAACCGGTGGTCTCTTTCTTTCTCCCCGTCGGCCGGTTCTGTTCCGAAGCTGCTCCGCTGTCGACCCGTCCCCTCGCCTCCTCTCCTCTGCTAATCATTCTCTCGGCGCATGTCAGCCGCCGATCTCTCTCGTCGCTTGGTTAAGCAGCACGCAGCACGCCGGCAGCGAGCGCGTCCATCATCATGCTCATGCCTCACATCTGCACGTCTCCCATCATGCTAAACACGCACCTCTGAACCAATCAATCACCCTCAGTGACCCCCTGTTAACGCTTAACAAAAACAGCAGCTTTTCAGCGACACCTGACCTGCGTCTGCCTGCTAGCTACTCTAGTTGCCGCCCGTGTACTTCGCAGACAAAGACTCTGCTCCGCTCAGCCTCAGCCCAGACCCCAGGAGCAGTAGCAGTGGGTGTTCCTGCTCTACGGTTGAGCTTTCGCTTCAGCTCCAATTTTCAGGCGCCAGCAAGTTCAGGTTCCATGTCCTTCTGATGAATGAATTTGGTAGAGCAACTACCAACATAAAAAAAAGGATCAGGTTTCTCACCCGTCTCCGACCAGTGAATTTTCAGATGAAGAAAGCAAATCTCCATCTTTTTTCGAGTAATAATCTCCATTTGTCCGGTCTGCGCTGGTGTATATGAACAGGGTTTCAGAAGCTAACAAATTAGTAATAACCCATGGAAAATGCACCACTCTACTCCTATTTACTGGCCTGGCTTGCAAGATTAGCAGCACGCGACGCAGGCACGCAAACAATGATTGCTTTGTTACTGTTCCAACTTGTCTGTTAGGAAAGGATTGTTAGAAATAATAATAATAATGCGATCGTACTCCTGTAGTCTCCTGCGTGCATGATAATATCCGTGTGGTCCTTAAGAACATAGCAAATGGTCCATAAAGCTGCAAAAACGGTAGATCGATATTATCATATAGGTTATCAGCACCGCCTGCGATTGATCGATAGTACAATATATTATTTCCCCCCTCCGTTTTTGGTAACGTAGGTCCAGCTGAGACGAGCGGGTGATGTGCTACCGTGTGTGTGTGTGTGTGGAGAGGAGGAGGAGGCGATGCACAAGGAACATCAATCATTTGGCCTGCTCTCCTCGCTGCTGCTCATGGTAGCATAGCATGGACAGTGAGTGGCAGTAGGCCGCTCCTGCTTGCTTGATTAACCCTAGCATAGCAATCTTTTTGTAGCCTTTTGTGCGTGTATGAACACGATGGCTGGCTAGGCGCCATTGTCAAAGCTGCTAGCCTAGCTTGCGGCTGTCATGAGGCTGTGGCTGCGCTGCTACACATGGTAATGGCATCTCTAACTGGCTTTGCTCCGTTTCATTCCACACTCGGGAGGAGTACGGGCGACTTCTACCTGTCGATTTGAGGTCTCATTTGTAGCTTCTCCATTGGAACTGAAGAACGAGCATATCTCCGGAATGCCAGGGCTCAAAACTTGTGCACGGGAGGCCGCACAGACACCCACCGTAGGCAGCAGAAGAGCGTCTACGGAACGGACAATAAATAAACAAGGAATATAAACAAGTCTGAAACTACAAACCATACTATACTCCTCCTCAAGTGGACTTGAGAATATTACTCAAGACAAGAATTTGACCTTGGAGGATCGGCGTGTGAGCTGCAAGTTCCCAATAGGTGAGACGCTGCTAAAGACAGTGGACTTGAGAATATTTACTATCTCTTCACCTCATCAGACATTGGTCCCTTCTTCCCAGGAAGAACACACAGCCCCAAGAATTAATCTAATCAGCATTCCTCACAACAAGAAAGGAGTGCAATACATGCCATTAATGCCAAGGGAAAGGTGGCAGCAGCACGGTGAGTGAAGCCTCGGTCTTCACTCTTCATGGACGGAGCACACCGAAAGAAAAATTAAAGGCTCACAAAGCTCATCAGTGCTGCTCAGGAGTACAGATTATAAAAGGGGTAAAATCACCCTGTGTCATCAGGGTAACACGCTTTGACAGCGGCACCTGGGCCAGGGGTGGAATGGAAGGAGCACATGGGGGCCATGCTAATCATGGCAGTAAATGAATCATCACTACTCCCGCCAGCACACTGGCAGGCCAAAGTAAAATGCAAGCGGCCCAAAAAGGCACATTGATGCCGTTCAAACATCTCCAGGAAAAAGCTGAAATCATTCCCTCCCGGGGGCGTGGTGTGGTGTGCAAAAACAGGGACATCACAAGACACCTCACTCATTAGATGTTTTGGATTACAAGGAAACAAGCAAAGCTTCTGTCAATGAGTACAACAACCTTCATCTCAGGAAAAATAAGAGATGAGATGCGAAGGAAGGAAGAACTATGGAAAACCTAAGAGGTTGCGCTTCTCTGACATGGTTAGCTTCACTAGGAACCATCACCAAGCATAGCAATTAGCAAACTGAGCAGCCAATTGGATGTAGTGTCACTGACCAATTAGTATTTGCTAAAGGGGAGCAAACAGCGCCACCACGATGAGCTTTCTCAGGTAGAGTTGTTGGAATGGGGAACGCACCAAGTCTTCCACATGATACTGACAAAAAAGCCTGAAATAGCAAACAGGGTTACCTACTGCCGCTCCCCCTTGAAGAGATTAGAAACGATTCTTCGCACCATGTGAATGCCTCATGCTGCTTCCTTCCTTCCTGTACACAGAGGTCATTTGGAATTTCCAAAATCGAAATCCTCTGTCGACCTGTTTCTCTCTACACTACTCATCAGTCAGTTGCAATGAAAAGAAGCAAGTATGATTTGTGATTTTCAGGTATGGGCTCCCCTCCATGCTAGCTCGCCACCATCCGTCTTCTCCAGCGCAGCAACTTTGGCGCGGTGACCAGGGGGAGGACCGAACTTGCTCTTCTCACCACCATGAGGGAGCTCGACGGTCTCACTAACAGATCCAGACTTGATGTCGGTGGGTGGGATGAAGCAGTCCATGGACAGGCCAGGGACATTGAACGCAACCTCCTCGATGCTCCACGCCTCCTCCATCCGAGTCTTGGTGTGGCTCATGGCCACCTCGCCGAAGCGGAACAGGGTCACGGCCGAGCGCCCCGAGTGCGCAATCATGATGCCATCCACCGGCCGGTAGTCCTCGATGAATGAGTTGATGGTGGTCTCCCAGTAGACCGCATCCCCGCCGGTTGTTGACTGAATCCGCGTCAGGTGTGAGTCCTCGATGTGGACGAGGAGGCCGGTCCTCTGGCTGAAGTACCCGAACATGACATGCCTGATGATCTCGGCGAGGCCCTCGGTCCGTGCCTTGAGGGTCTCTGGGTCAGTGCACAGCTTCAGGATGAAGCAATCCTCCCCGTTCACCTTCCTCTCCCCAATGCACCGTGCACCGGCAAACATGCTCGCTGCAGTGAGTGGATCCAGGCCCTATAGAAAGACATTGATCCAAACATTTGAGTAAAAGTGCCAAGATGTTTCCATGGCTGTATGGGCACAGGCAATGGCATGCTAGGCGTGGGCTGGGCGGTGCAATTATACCTGCAGAGCACGGCGGAGGGGGCGAACAGGGCCTTTGGCGGCATGGGAGCCGAGCCACGGGGTATGGCGCCACACAAGCTTGCCATTGCAGCCGGCATGCACCTTGCTCCCACCGACAGCCAGCTCGATGTACCACTTCTCAGGAGCCATCTGCCACAGCACGAAGCGGCCTGGCTCGGCGCAGCGAGCCGCATTGCGGTTCTTGACCAGGCGGCCGGCGTTCTCAAACTCGGTGGCCACCATGCGCACCTTGCCCATGGCGTAGGAGTTGCGCACGGAGGCGAGGAGCCTGTGCCCACCAGAGGCCGCCAGGTACTGCTGCAGAATGTACTGCGCCGACGAGGTCTCCTGTGTAGGCAAAAAGCTCGTGACAGTAAATAACCATGTTTACTGGACGTTTGTGATTTTGCTCCCTGAATCAAACAGCTTGGTGACGAAATTTCGCACATCTTTATCGTAAGGAACAAACAGCATCACTAGACAACAAATGCAGCAGACATCAGCGAAGAAGATAAGGGGCATTTTTTTACAGCACGGTGAGCATGACTAAGTACTGCGTTTTTACAGTATGCAGGACCATGAACTGAAGAATCAAGAGAGCTCAGACACGGACATTTGAGAAGAGATTTGACTGGAGCATTTCGTCGAACACGCGACGCGGCTCGACCAAATCTAGAGCTAGGGAAAGAGACCAAGACAGCGGCATGAGGAGGAAGGAGAGGAAGAGGAAGCGCTTACGATGGGGGTGTCCTTAATGCTGAGGTGCGGGAGCGGCTCGGCGGCGCAGACGTGCACGGGCGCGAGCGGCGCGCCCATGACGCCGAGGAGGAGGCGGAGGTCGTTGCGGGCGGCGCCGGCGCCGGCCGCCGCGGCGGCGACCGAGGAGGGCGTGCGCGCGAGCTGGCCGCGCACCCAGCGGCCCCAGCCCTCCCTCCTGGCGCCGCCGGCGGCGCGGCCGTCGCCGTCGCCGGACTCCGGATCGGGGCCCTCCATGAGCGGCGCGAGCATCTCCCCCGAGCCGGAGAACCGGAGCGCGGCGGCGTCGAGGTCGGCCGACTCGGACCTCCGGCGCGCCCTCGCCGGCGACAGCCCGCGCGCCACCTCCTGCTTCAGCGCCGCGAAGAAGCCCTGCGTCCTCTCCATGGACAGTGAGCGTGGGCTGTGGTCTCCCTGGTATGCCGCTGCTGCTGCCGCCGAGGGTGTGTGCGTGGTGGTTTGCGAATTTATACGGAGGTGTGGGCCCGGGTGGGGGATGGTGGGGCCCGGCTGGCAGGGGACGGAATGCAAGCTGGACCGACCGGTCCGTCCCCCCGGCCGGGCCACGGTGGTCGTGAGTCGTGACGCTCCGGCACCGGCGGCTCCGGCCCGGTTTCACATTTACTAGCGGCGCGACGGCCGGACGGGCATGCATACGGCCATACGGGGACGGACGGCCGCTGCGTCGAGCTCAGTTAAAGCGGCGTCAGTTTCTGACTTTCCGTTCGTTTGCTGCCGCTCTCTCCCGTTCCGTTCCGTGCGCGGCGCGAGTCCGTCCGGAGCTGCATCGCTGTGGCGACGGACGGACGACGGCGTCCATGTCAGCCGGCTTGTCGCGGCCGAGTGGCTCGCGTTGGACGCTTGCCGGTGGAGTCAGTTTCAGTTTCGGAGGAGCTCGCCGCGACACGTGAGCCACAGCTGTGCGGACGTTGGAGGCATCTACGTACCTATCTATGCCGTGCAGTGCGCGTGCTGGCCAACAGAGACGGTGGAGGAAGCGGCCTGGGCGCGCTGTCGGCCGCTTCCTGGGAGAAACATGCACGAACCGGTCCATGACATCTTGGGAGATGCCAATGCCTACTTGCCTAGAGTATCTCGTTCGTTCGTAAGCAAGCGATTTGCTCCTGGTTAACTGAAAGTGTTGATTTTTGTTATTTTGCTGCTTAAATTAGTCGCTTTTGTTGTTGGTGGTGGTGGTGAGGGTGGATGGTAATCGCACGCATGATGATGTAGGGTCATACGTATAGCAGGGGCGCAATCTTGGATCTACTCTACTACTACTCCACTCGGGTTGGGTTATTAGGTTAGGTGGGAGTGGACAAGGAGACGACTCTTCTCTTTCGTCTCGGTTGTTCACATTCACAATGCTGCTACTGTACATAGTATTTTATACCACCCGGCATAGGACAGTGTTCCTTCAGTAAACTATCAGCATTACTAGCTCAATGGTTGACGGTAAGTTAACTAACCATCTCCAGCTACGTACCCAACGCTTTCACTCATGACGGATGGACAGTCCCTCTCAGCTAACCATGCATGTGAGCAGTAGACAACCGTGTATACGCATGCAGGTTTTGGTCTCCCTCACACATTAACGGGCGAAAACAACAGCCCCTGAACCTGCGGACGGTGTTTATTTCGTTGTTTAATACCAACAAGGTGGTACGTACGTACTACTCGTAGAGGATTAGGGATTGCATGCATGGAGCTGAGCATAATTAGGCCAGCCACCCACATCCCGCAATATGCACCACCGCAAAGTGCAAACAACCAAACAGGCCGGACCAAATCATGCTGATGGCTATGCCTACGCACCACTAATAAGCAAGCAAGCAATCGCCTACGTAACGTTATGATAATCAATTAGTAGAGTAGTAAGGAATGGGCCAATAATATCATTGCTCCCTCTCTCTCTTTCGATCGCGCAGCACCAACCGCATTGGCCCTGCCTCATTTTTTCCTTTCCATTCCCACCTGGGGGATGGAGACTTGACAGGCCGGTGCATCCATACATACTACCACATTAATTCGTGCATATCTCCTAGTATGCGGCAGCATCTTATCCTATTATATATTATGAATATATGATATAATATGCTGAAATAACTGACGCCTGGATGGATGTGGCTTTATTGCGACGTCTGCGTTCAATATTTAGCATATCCATTCATTTGATCCCTCCATGCACGACCAAGAGAGAGAGAGAGAGAGAGGTATGTCGTCCCTTGGCGGTCCCATTCGGCTTTGTATTATTTCCTGTCAGAAAAAAAATCACGGCATAAATTCTTGACAAGCTTTTGCGTATGTATTGGGTCGTCCATTATTTTCTACCGATTTTGTGTATATTTAATTAATAATTGCCAGTACGAGTACCCGTCATGACATATGCTATATAGAACGACCGGATACGCTCACTCTTTCTTTAGATGTGGCCTCGGTGGAATTAGGTGCTAAAAAGTTGTGAAAAATATCTGAATAGTGTTTGAAAATACAAACACATGATAAATTTATTATGTCAATTTTTTTAAAATTACTCCCTGCGTCCGTAGTTTAAAAAGCGCTCTTATATTATGGGACAGAGAGACTAGATTCTAATGCGCGCACTTATAAACAAAACAAACACAATTATATTGTCAACAACGATTGGAAAGTTAAAATTCCAATTCTGATTGTTCATTGCACTGTGTGTACTTTTTGGCAGGGATGCAAGCAGACACGTCCGCGCCGTCCACATCAGTCCATGAGGCCGAAAATGCACAAACTGTTGTTATTGTAATTATCGTGCTATGTCTTAATTCTCGTCATGCGGACGTTCACGGACTTGCAGACGCCATCCGCCCGCATGCCTATTTGTTTTTGTATGCAATGGTAATATCTAGAATTAAAGTTTTATGATGTAGCATATGCACTTCTGAGTGCTGATAAATAGTTACTCGCTTTTTCATCTGTCCCACCTGGTCGTCTAGGTGGTTGTAAAAGGTGATATCAAGTTTCAAATTCATCAAAGTTCAGTGATTTCACCATTTTGAAAAGGTACAACTTGGGAACGAGAATATCACCTTCGATCTGAGTACTCCACCTCTTCCCTATGACTACCGAATCTCGGGATCACAAACCTGGTTAATGGTAATGTATACTAGAGTAGCTAAGCATAGCATGTCAACATGTTTAAATTAAATTGAACTTCAAAATTGAGGGAAAATCAAAGCCTCGTTTTAATTAAAGCGCAAAACCCTAAAAAATCACGTGAATTAAAAATGACTTCTTAAACCCTAAGATTTAGGTATGAACTCATATGTAACTATGTGGCCTCATTGTAATTTTTTGCGATTTTAAAGGGAATTGTTTGGGGGCTTTGGAATTAAATTATATTAAGGTTTAATTTGCATTATATTCCTAGAAATAGAAATATAAACCCAAAAATGCTGAAACTTTTTGTGTAGTTTATCTACATCTAAATATTATTCAAAAGGTTTTGTGCTCATTTGGATCTCCAAGAAAATTTCAAAGCATTAGCAAATAAAAAACATAATAGAAAAAGGGAATGGCTTACCTGTATCTTCTGGCCCGGCACTACTCCCTATGTTCCATAATGTACTGCATATCAGTTTTTCTTAAAAGAAGTAACACAAACTTTGACCAAGTTTGTGAAGAAAAATATTTACATCTAGATTGCCAAACATACATTATTAGATTCATCATAACATTTAGTTTCATATTTTATACATTCAATATTGTAGATGTAAACAATTGTGTCCATAAACTTGGCTAAAGTTTGCAAAATATGACTTAAGAAAAACTATACATACTAAAGCTCGAACAGTATACTACACCTTCCATTCAGATGTTTCTTTAAAAAACGTCTTATATTATGAAACGAA
Source organism: Triticum urartu (assembly GCF_003073215.2). Taxonomy (NCBI): domain Eukaryota; kingdom Viridiplantae; phylum Streptophyta; class Magnoliopsida; order Poales; family Poaceae; genus Triticum; species Triticum urartu. The sequence goes on along the minus strand of NC_053025.1, from coordinate 58,344,557 downwards.
AGGAGTAGTGTCAAACAACATTTTACATTATGGGATGGAGGGAGTACATGGTCGCTTTCACGTAAATTTTGCTGCGCACCACTGATTAATTAAGAGCCACGTGTTTCTGGCATAGTGGTGTTGATGTACATTTTCGTACCATGCCATGCCATGCCATTGCCATGCGTGCATGCATCGATCACAGTCACGGGTACCATGTGCACGCACCTGATCGGGCCTGAGCTGATTCCACAGTGAGTCCTGCGTAGGCAAACAGTGCAGGTTGCATGTAGCAACAGAGCCATCTACGCCGGGCATGCAGTGACATGTGATCAGAGTACACGGTGTGATCGGTGGCTGATGCGTGCATCGGCATGGCCGGTGGCCTTGATTGATTATCTAGAAGCAGCAGAGCATGCTGGCCATGCCCTGAGACCCTGAACCCCCTGTCTTGCTCCGTTCAGCACGGCTTATTCTATGCCCGTACACGTCATGTGACTGGCCATATCCATTATACATATGTGTTTTTATCTGGCAAAATACATACACATGGAAATGCACGTACGTGCATACGGTGAACACCGGCACGAGGAGGAGATTTTTGGGTCGAAAGTATCGCAGGAAGTCTACTTTTGCGTCCCATCCAAAATGAGTATCATCGTGGTTTTCGAATTTGAACTGAAGCCATGACACTTGTTTCTTTATTACAGGGAGTACAAAATACTGTAGATACTACTGTCATTGGTGAGCAAGATGTTAGTGGCCACATTATTGTTTGAGGTCTCCCATAGTCCCATGCATGTTGCCGCACGGATGAAGTACCGGATAAAAAGGTTCAAATCTAGTACAGGGAGGCAGCTGTAAATTAACTGCCGTGCAATAATGCAAGATTAGTTAATTTCTGCTTTTCGTTAGGCCGCACTGCATGCATGCCTGCTCGCACACACATCGCCCCCTGGGTAAAAATCTCATGCCAAGGCGTAATCCGGGAGTGTAATTTCCGGCAAGGCTAGCTCCCACGACCCGACCCTGCCGACCGCCGGCTCCTTTTCGCAGCTGTGTTGTGCTGCTCTCAACGTGCCATGTCGAATCTAAGGAATCTATTTTATTTTCCCTAAAGAAAAAAAGGAATATATTTTGTTAAAAATAGCAAAAGAGAATCCGTACTGCCATATATAGATGTTACATGGGTACCCAAATATGGCATAGCAGTACCGACAGATCGAGGGGGGGGGGGGGGTGCTATCCCACTGAGCCACTTGCTATCCCACTGAGCCACTGTTTTTAGATCTTATATATTTCAGTTAGCTAAGCAGCTATGGGTTCCAGGCTCCCCGGGGCGCTTAGTGCATGTTACAGCAGCACGTCCTCGCTAATGCATTGCTCCAATGGTGTTAAGGACGTACAATTAGTTGGTGCTAATCTCTGTCGTCCGTACAAATGATGCAGGTCGTGCGATCCCAAGCTGTTTAATGGACAGCGGTGCCAGCTAACCGACGGAGAGAAGGTAGCTAGATCACTATGCAAGTAAAGATTCTTGGTGAACCAAGTCAAGATCTACGTACGCGTCAAGGAGAACAGCGGAGGATGTCGATATACACTCCTACTACTGAGTAACACCGAGCTAGGTAGGCCAAGTGTGAAACAGCATGCAGGTGTGGATAGTAATGGCTGTATTGTACATACGTAGTATGATTGTATGAACAAGCTTATCGGCCCATAACTGTAGTTGACATGGCTTGATGTATACAGAATTAGCCAATGGATGTACCCTTGGCTAGGAAACGGCATAATTCGAGCACCTCGAGCCGTTCGGCCCCCTAGGGGCTTGAAAAACCAACCGCCCCCCCCCCCCCCCCCCCCCCCCCCCCCCCCCCCCCGGGGGGCTTAAAAACCCACCCCCCCCCCCCCCCCCCCAAGGTTGCCCAACACGCCGTTTTTTAAAACCAAACTCGGCCGAAAATCGGGCAAACACAACACAAATTCTGTCAAACTAGGTGATTTCATTGATATTTGTATAAGAAACTAAAAACATAATTTAAAAACAACTAAAACGACAACAAAAACTACGACTACTGCGCCGCCGCCGCCCGCCTTCTACATGCCGAGCAGCCTGTAGAACTTGGTGTAGTCGCCGTCGTCCTACTTGCGTCCGCCGTCCCTGTTGCACCCCTAACCAGGGTCGCCAATGCGTGGGGGGTTAGACGGACCAGGCGCCTCGTCGTCGCTGTCGTCAAGGAGATGACGCCGCCCTCCTCGCATCCGTGGCGTAGAGCGGCGATCTCCTCGAGGGCGTAGCACTGGCGCGCCATCTCCTCGCGGACGTAGTCCTCCCGCGCCCATTTGAGGGCGGCCTCGTCGTCGACGGCCATGGCCTCGTGCTCCTTCTTCACGGGGAGAAGCCCCAGCTCGAACTTTGGCCCGACGAGGCGGAAAGAGGGAGGAGAGGGGCCACAGCCGCCCTCGTTGCTGACGAGAGCGCCGCCGCGGGTGCGGCGCCTGAGCGGCGTCTCTTGTGGCTCCGGCTTGACGGGGCGAAGCGCCGGCGATCCGGAGGAGAGGGAACCCGACGACGATGATGTCGCCGTCTCCATTCGCCGCGACGTCCAGGAGGGTGACGGGAGAAGGAGGGGGGCTGCCGGGTACTCCAGGCGCAGCGTGTTGCGGCCTCAAGTGTGCGGCTGGGGACGCCCCACCATTGACAGCGCCCGTCGGAGTTGAGGCGGACGCGGGGCTCGACGCCGTTGGTGGAGGCGATTTGCTCCTCGTGGTGCTTCTCGAAGTACACCGTCCACAGCGCATTGCTATTAGGGGCGTACCTCAGCTGGTTCCGCGCCTGCTCCGGCAGCGAGGACTGGATGCGCGCGATTTCGACGAGCCGAGCGGCTCCGGTGGGTGCTGGAGGCACCGGGATGCCGCCGGCGCTGAGCCTCCTGGTGCCCGGCACACGCATGTCCGGCGGTGCCGGGTAGTCGGCCTCGTAGAGGAGACGTGCCTCATCCTCCTGCAGGTGGCGGCGGCCGAAGCCGTTGGCCGCTACACCATCGCCTGGGTAGCGCTCGGCCATGCTCGTCGCCGGGGAGAGAGGAGAGACGCGCGTCGGCAGTGAGAGGTCGAGAGGGGGAGAGGGTTCTGTGGCGATGGAGTGTGCGCTGACCGATGAGGGAGGGGCGGTTTTTATAGGCGTGCGTGGGCGGCGAGAGGGCGGTCGCCGTGCGTACGCGTGGCAGGAGCGGGCGGGACACGCGTTGCGGCGCCTTCACTGCGACTCCCATGAGGCATCAATGGAAGGCTGACCTGCGCAGCGCGGCGGCCTTGGCATTGATTCTCCGCAGGAAACCGAGGAGATGAGGACGACGAACGCGCCCGGTCGCTGACGCGGCGGGCCCGCCAGGTTTTCTTGCCTAAATTGTTTCCCCCGGCGCCTCCGGGCACCCCCTCCAGTGCACCGGGTTTGGCCTGGGTTCGCCGGCCCCAAATTCTGCCCTAATGGGAAAAGTGGGCTTTCTGGGACGCGAGTGGGTCGATTTTTCGGCGCCGGCGATAAAAAAGAGCCTTGGGAGGGCTTGTTGGGGCGCAACTGGAGATACTCTTAGACAGTCCGGTTTATTTTTTCTAAGCACCTTTTTAAACACCTAGCATTCTACAAGGCCTTAGCCTTAGGTAGAAGTATGTTGGATATCGTTCTTCTTTTTACCGACCCTCGCTGGGAAATGACAGCCGGTTTACTGCTGAAATGCAAAAGCGTACGGGGTGATATGTACAGACTGGGAGTGTACGGTTTACTGGGACTGAGGCACCTTTTAATTGAAGCTGTCGATCGTGTGGGCGCGAGGAAGTAGGTAGGCCGATGCTGATCCTCTGGAAATAGGTTGGCACCGGGGAGGATACATGCATGCCTACATACGTGGTATTCGCGTAGATGATTATCGCATTATACTGTAGGCCATTAGCCAACTGCTGCGCCGTCTACAAAACGGCACAAGGAGAAGACCCGACCAGATGGAGCCTTGTTGGACAGACACATAAGGCTAGCCAGCGCACATGTACGTACAGAGACGAGCTTGACCACACCCGGGTACATGCAGATCTGTACTACTATACCTGAAATCGATCTATACATGCATGCATGCATGCAACCCCCCACGTACGTACATCGATCGATCAGCTTTCTACTGGTAGTAGCTTCTCTGCCCGGCGTGCGGAATCACCAGTCGAACGAATGAAGGGAGACCGATCGGTCGCTGGATTATTGGTGAGTGCATGCAATGCAACCACACCACCGCGCGGCGCGGGCGCGACATTGATACGATGGATACCCTCGGCCTAAGCTGTCCCCGTGCGCAGCGTAGGTACGTCCGACACGCACGGAAGCGGAATTGATTTCAGCGCCATCGGTCTCCCTAGGGCGTCCCGGACAGCGTGGACCGGACCGTGCGCCGTGCGTCCTCGTCCGTCCACCCCTATATGTATATGTCACGACCATCTCCTGTTACATTACCATTGTTGAACACTTGAACGCAGCACTGTGTGCTTATGTATATGTATATGTAGCGTGACGGCTTTCCGTTCATGCAAGGCAATCGTCAAGTAAAACAATGAATGACTCGTAAGCATTTACATGCCGTTCACCAGCTCACGCTACTCGTAGAAAACAGTAAGCGATGTACTACTACATGCACGGTCGTTTCCCTCTTTCCCGGAAGAGAGCAGAGCACTGGGGCCATGGGCTATCGAGGCCGACCCAATTTAAGTTGGCCGCACATGCGCACATGCATGCGCTCGGACGAGAGAATGGCACGCTCCTAACCAGGAACATGATAATGATACGCACGTACGTACGCTCCCGAAATTGGAGTACTAGGCTGGGCTAGCCATTAGCGCAACGTACATGCATGCATGCATGCATCATGCATGCATTGATCTCGATCGCCCTCGATGCATGGTTGATGATTTGCCTTGCGTACATCAGTACATGCACGCACGCGGCTGCTTTCGGCTCGATGATTCGCCAGCCACATGCATGCTTGTACCTAGTACAGTATATACCACATGCGTCTGCGTGCCGCGCCGGCTCTACGTATAATTGCATGCAGCATGTATTGGTGTATGCATGGGTTAGTCGTCCTGACCCGTCATATGCAATTATGCATAGAGCCGGCCTCTAGAGAGTTGAACACGATAAGAGAGTCGTACGAGTCTACATGTTAATCCTTGACGTAGCTAGTGCATGGGAAATATATATGGTGAACCAAATCTAGATCCAAAGATCAGCGACGGAACACATCTATCGTCTATGATGGCTGATCATTAGCACACTGGACAGTAAGACCAGCGATGCATGGTACCTCAAGGGCGGTCGAGATTAGCTCGCCGTACGTACGTGCGTACTTACGTTGTTGCGCGCGCGCATGCACCACGCCGTCCAGGTCCAGCAGCACGTTAACACCGAACACCGAGAGCAAAACAGTGAAAGCGAAAGCACACAACACATGCAGCTGCACATGGAAAGCAGAAAGGAAGGATCATCAGAGGAATGACACCGACACCACATGCATGGAGCGAGGCGTACGTCTTACACATGCCCGGCCACTGTGGGGATCGGGAACGGCCCATGCCATGTCACGTCACGTCAAAAACCGGACTGGAGCGAGCGTCCGTCGATCCGTGTTCATCATGCAACAAAACTAGTAGTCAGTGTTAATCATCGGTGCCTTTTCACCCTGCCTGAATCTGAACTGCCTTTTCGTTGATTGACGGGTGCTTGGAGTGGAAGCAACATCGATCAGGGCCGGAAAGAGGAAGGCACAGTGCCGCACCGTCGGCCGGCCGGGGCGGGCCGGACCGGATCGGACGCTGTGGCGAGTGGCTTTTCCGCGGCACGATCGGTCTGCGCTGTGATGTGCTGGTGCACGATCGCTCGCCGTACGTGCACATCACGGCCGCCGTGCGCTACCGGCCGGCCACCACCAGGTCCAGGTGGTTCCTGCGGTGCTGCACGCGATCGGGCTGAGGTTTCCATGTGGTGCGTACCCCGACTGGCCGGCCGGGGAGCTGCGCGGGCAGGCGGTAGTGGCGGCGCAGTATGGCTTGATCGTCTCAGTGGAGTGGGTGCCAAGCCATGCATGGCAATGGCATGCCGCCGTGCTGCAGGAGGGCACGCCGGGACGCGCGCGGCCGCTGCATTGGCACTGGCACTGGCAGGGTCAGTGGCAGTGGCAGGGACGCGATGGATGCACGCTTGCCGCGCCTTGCAGCGACACTGCCGCAGTGGCCGGCGCCGGTTTCTGGCCGTGGCTGGGTTGGTTTGTTGGTTGTTGAGTGCCAGTGCCACTGCCAGGAGTGGAGCTCAAGCGTCAACGGCCCGCGGCAAAGGGGCGTACGTCATCCCTGCAAACTTTTCCTTAGAAATCTCATCCCTGCAGGCTGCAGCCACGTTGCGTACTCCAGTACTTTTAATTCTGAGAAACGCATACTCTACCTTTTGGGACTGTCTGCATGGTGCGCCTCGCCCGACGGCACCGTGCTTAACACCTATGAATTATAAATGTGCGTTTCTAAAAAAAGAAAGAATTCTAAATGTGCTTAACAAAAACTTTGAAACGAGTGTAATATTAAAAAAATATTTATGATCTAGGAGTAATTGACTACAAAAACGTGTTCATTCATAATAAATAAACTGTCCATGCACGTCAAAATGATTTTAGAGTAAATTCTAAATATATTTCCACAAATAAACAGTATCGTATGAAAATTTTAAACAATGTGCTCCCCAACATGTGTTTTTTTGTTTATAACAAAATAAAATTGTACATGCATATGGAACAAACTGTACAATTTTTTTTTCTAAAGTTGCTTCTACAAGCTAATTCTAATAACCTTTAGTGCATGGCGATAATTTTGAAATATGTACCCCCGTCCATAAAGTATGTCCGCGTGACTTACAAAATCATGTGGAACTCGCTAAGAATTTTTGTAAACAAAGATCAATATTTATTGTTTCAGAAAAAAATCAGCATGCGAAGAAGAATATCAGACAAATTTATGTGGATCAGTAAATTAAAATAAAACTAGCATAGACAAGTTTTGTGAATGAATTCACAAGGAATTTGTATGAATAACTACAATGAAGGACAAAACAGAAAGAAAAAAAATCATTTAAATTTCAACATAATTTGACAAAATGGATGAAGAGATAATATAAAAGATAATAAGTAATAAAAATCATAAGACAAATGCTACTAACAGGCTAATCGAATTAAGCGAGAGGTAGGAAAAACTATGTCTGCATCTGTAGCTGCAATGTTTGGGCTGTGCACGAATATATATGAGCTCAAGCCCAAGTGCTATTTGGAGCTTCAGGCGCCGGTTATAGTACAAACTCCAAACCGGCGCACACCCCATCCTCCACTTGGGCTCGGCTCATTTTACCATTTTTTTTCTTTCTTTCAATAGCAGCGATCTTGTTTCGTTTTTTCTCGAAAGTGACATGTACAGGATTTGTGAAGCTTCTAGAAGCTTCCAGTCGGTTTTGGGAAGCTTCAAGAAGCTACTGACACTTTTTAATTTTTCTTTTGTTTTCTAGAAGGTTTTTATTCACCCTTTTCTTTTCTTTTTTCCCTTTTTTCTTTTATAAATGCGTGAACTTTTTTCAAATGCATGAATATGTTCAAATTCATGAACTTTTTCAAAATTTACGATTTTATTTTCAAGCCCCGTGAACATTTTTATATCGAAAACGATGAACTTTTGTCCAAATCTATAAAAAAAGTAAAATTCGGGAATTTTTATCAATATTGATGATCTTTTTTTGAAAATACGTGCACTTTTTCCCCAAATCTCCCAATATTGTTTCAAATTCGTGATTTTTTAAATCAAAATTATGACCTTTTTTGAATTCATGAACTTTTTCTAAATTTCAAACTTTTTTCCAAATCCTTTCACTTTTTTCGAACTCGCGATTATTTTTTGAATTCATGAAGTTTTCTCCTATCATGATTTTTTTAAACACATTTTCCTATGAAGTCATCCGTTAACTGCTGCCAGCGAATCAGGATTATCGGAGCGACCGGTCAACAACGAGCGAGCACTTGCTCGTTGTTAGGCCAGCCAACACTATTATTCTGGGTTGATGAAAGATCCTACTCTAGAAAGCATACCTACTTCCTGCTTTCGAAAGTGCTCACACTCGAAGGAGAGAAATAGCTTTATCTACAATTCGATGAAAAGAAAGAGGGTGTGTGAGCGCTGGCTGCATTCTCGGGCGGTTAGGTCTTGTACAATGCTAGGTGCATAAAGAGATGCTTAGAAAAATGAACCAGATTTTTCTGAAGCACTGGTGCCTATTTTTACAGAAGAGACGTCTAATTAAGCGCCTGCCCTGTACAAATAAACACTGATGTTTAAGAGAAGTCTGATTTATTTCTTCAAGCACCTTTCTTAAGCATTTTGTATTGTACAAAGCCTTAAAGTAAGGTGCCGAGGAGGAGCTCTCGTTCTTGAAGTCCAGACGTGACGTCAACATACATGTCTACCACCATGGCATGGCCGCGTCTATAGCTCACTTACCGCATGTTTTAGGGGTAGCTCATTTACTGTAAGGTGCATGTCATGGTCGCCCATAGCACACAACGTAAGGACCGGCCAACAAATGTAGTTCTGACGAATACGGCCTATTGATATGTAATCCCACCGTTTCTAAATATATGTTACTTTTAGAGATTTTAATATAAACTACATACAAAGCAAAATAAATAAATCTACACTCTAAAGTACTTATGTCTATATACTTTCGTATATAGTTCATATTAAAATCTAAAAAAATTTATATTTAGAAACAAAGAGAGTATTTGTGTGCGGCCACCCCTGACAAAATGTATACATATGCGGCTGTATTACGGACCGAGTGGTATGGCACTGGCTGCTCCTCCGTACATATGTTTATGTAAAAGTATAGTCGGGCGACAATTTTGTTTTGTTTTCCCTCTAAATTCTGGGGTAAAGATACATGAATATATCTCTTTAGAAACACAGACATATTCTACAGGCACATGAATACTTATTTTTAACATATGATTTTTTTATTTTTGAAAAATACATAATTTTTTTCTAAATTGTGCCAAAAAATATTTCCATTTGAGAAATACACGAACATTTTATAAATATTCAACAAATTTTTATAAACTCATAAAATTTATTAAAAATATGTGACAATTTTGTTTATAAACTGCTTCAATTATTTTCAAATGGGTGAACTTTTTGAATGACATGAACTTTTATTAATGCACAATGAACAAATTTTGGCATACATTTTTTATTGTGCAATGGAAAATTTTGAAATACAGGATGGATAGTTTTTAATTCATGATTATTGTGTTTAGTTATGTGTTTTTTCAGTAAGGTAGGAAGATTTGTTTAGGTATGCGTAAACATAATGTATACATGATAGAGCATTTTTTTAAATAACCGTTAAACATTTCGAAAAGATGATGAATATTTTGAAAATTAGTGAATTAGAAAATATTCTAAGACATTTTAGCACACACACACACACACACACATAATATCAAAATTATGAAAATAAAAAAAATCCAAATTAGTGGGAATCAGATGACCGGTATACAAGAAAACCTTAATACTAAAGAAATCATAAAAATCCTTCGAATAAAAGAGCCCTTGAGATGGGAGAGCGCTAGTAACCAGCGGCGCCACAAGGGAAAACGCAGACCACCATGTCCCTACAGTCTTACTAAAATGGACTAATTTATCTCGGGGAAAAAGATTAAAAATAAAGAGGTAATAAAACTAATTGTGTTATAAATTTTATTTTCATGTACTCCCGCTATTCTAATTTGTTTGAAGTTTTAGTTTTGTCTTAAGTGAAACTTCATTATATTTAACTAAGTCTATAAAAACGAGATACTCCCTCCGATTCATATTAGTTGTTGAGGGACAATTAATATGGATCGGAGGGAGTGATAAAACTTATTTTACATTATAAATGTTGATAGATTCTTCTATAAACCTAGTCAAGTTTGAAAAGTCTCGAAAACCTATTAATCCGAAAGTTTTGGTGGGGCAGCAAGGAGGGTAAGAGAAAACCTAGTTGGGTCTCGTGGAGCACGTTGACAAGACCTAAGTCCTGTGGGGGACTAGGGTTCCGAGATGTTGAACTCTTCAATCTAGCTCTTCTCGCTAGGCAAGCTTGGAGGATCCTAACTCAGCCGGAGTCGCTCAATGCACGAATCCTCAAAGCAAAGTACTTCGATTCGTGTGACTTTTTGCATGCTGAAATTGGAGCAGCCCCTTCTCAGATTTGGAGGTCTATTCTAGAGGGCCTGGATGTTCTTGTTCAAGGCTTGATACGTCGGATTGGTGATGGACAAACAACAAATATATGGGAACATAATTGGCTACCAAGGGCATCAAATATGAGGCCTATTGTTAGCAAGATAGTCAATCCGCCTGTACATGTGGGTGCATTGATCTTTCCGGGTGCCGAATCGGACCAAGCCACAATCACATCGGTATTTTTACCAACAGATGAACATGCGATCCTATCCATTCCCCTCTGTACAAGACATATCGATGACTTCTGGGAGTGGGTGCACGAGAGGAATGGTGTCTTCACGGTACGCTCAGCATATCGCATGCTTGTTGAGACGAAGATGAGGTGAGAAGCTTGGCTTGAAGGCCGGGGAAATTCATCGGACACAACAGGTGAACATAAGGCATGGTCAAGACTATGGAACATTGATGTCCCTTCGAAGGTAAATTTTTTCTTATGGAGGCTTGCTCAGCACTCCATCCCTACAACAGATTTATTACATGATCGGAACATGTCGACTACTACTGTTTGCGGGCTCTGTGGCGCGGAGGATTCATGGCAGCATTCGCTATTGCATTGTTCTGTTGCACGGTGTGTATGGGCACTACAGGACCCCGACCTCCTAGAGGCTTTGGTCAGCATGACAGAACCTGATGCCAAGAGATGGGTTTTCACCCTCATGGACACTTTGTCCCCGTCTGAATTCACCCAAGTACTTGTGAGTTTGTGGGCAATATGGTATGCTAGAAGACAAGCACTCCATGAACATATCTTTCAAAGCCCTCTTGCTACCCATTTGTTTATCAAAAAATATTTGCGTGAGCTTCAGGAGTGCAAGACGAAGAGACCAATGAGAGCCGCTGTTGTACCCCAGACGCAGGGCCAGCCGAGGTGGATCCCTCCGCCTGAAGGAGTGGCTAAATAAGGGTCGATGGAGCTGTTGCAAGAGATCAATCTGAAGGTTCATTTGGTGCGGTTTGCAGAGACCATAATGGCGACTATTTGGGATCTTCAGTGATCAGATGCAGGGGGATTTCGGATCCGGCGACTCTTGGATGTTGGCTTGCCGTGAGGCTTTGGCATTAGGACCTCTCATTGCCGCGTGTTCTCATTGCCTCAGACTGTAAAGGGGTGGTTCATGATATTAGACATCGAGCGGGGGGCGTCTATGCGAGCGTCATCAAGGAGATCACATAAACTTCGAAAGAGTTCAGTCATTGCTCCTTCATCTTCGAAGGAAGAGAGTTCAATCTCGAGGCACGTAGCCTTGCTAAGCATTCTTTTGGTCTGGATTTCGGGCGCCACGTATGGCTTCTAAACCCGCCAGACTTACATTGTATCCCTATGAACTTCATTGATTAATAAAGCAAGTGTGTTTAGTTTCAAAAAAAAGGTTAGAAAAGTCTGACTAGGAGTATTGCTTTGTCTGTGGACGGATCTTTCTTGAGTGGACGGCACGGCGGCGGCCGACATGATCTTGAGATCGACATGACGGTGGGGTTATCTTTGCTGCATATCGATATATTTTTAATTGCATTGACGCTCTTAAGGCAGAGTTACATGCTATCATGCAAGGTATGGCATTGGTGTTGCAACATATTGAAGCTCCTGTTATTGTCTAGTTGGACTCCTCAGAAGCATTGTTAGCTTCGTTCGGGGAAGGCCTTTCGATTAGAAAGTAGTACTGTTGTATGGCTACGTAGCGCACCACCATGTATAGAGAATCTTTTGACTCTCGATTGTAACCCTATTACGGTGAAATAAAACTCTTTTCAGATAAAAAAAATCTGATTAGGGCAAGCCTAAAGTTCTAACATATAAAAACACTCTTCCCGCAAAAGAAAAAAAAACTGTAAAAAATACTCTTGAATTGAGCTTCATTGCCAATGGTGCGATTCAGTTGTAAGATCTAAACGGAGTCTTGTAACAGTTTGGAACTGAAACTCATGGAAATTTACTATTTTTTTGTATTTTCGAAATCATTAAATTTTGAAAAGAAAAAATCACTAAATTTATTTTACTCAATAATATATAGTTTACTGGATTGTTTTTTATTTTCGAAAATTAAATTTGAAAATAAAAATTTGAATGTTTTTATTCGCCAGTCAGAAGTTTTGCCATGTGCACTTACAAGCAGGGTCCCTTCACAAGGAATCATGTCAATGTAGTCAAGCGAGGTCCATTCACCAGGAATCCTGTCAATATGGTCAAATGATTACCGTAGAACTATTTTTTCTACGGTTCCGGTTCAAAAAAAAAACTAATAGTCAAATGATGACTTAATGCTAGTTGCAATGGGTTAACTAATAGGCGCTGTATTTTTTTCACAACAAATTAGTGGTTTATGGAATTTCCTCAGCCATGTAGGAGGCTAGCGCGGGCTAGCGCGCGTTATGCTGTCACTGTTACCACGTGACACCGAATAATTACTGATACCTTTTTTTTGCGCAACAATTACTGATACCTTCATATTCATACGCACGATGTAGGGGGTAGTGCAATTTCCTCAGGCATGTCTATACCCTTATATATAGTATGCGATAATTTTAGAAGACTTCATGTTTGAACTTAAGCATAATGCACAAATCTCAAAACACAATCACTTCTTCTTTGTTCTAAAATCTAAAATCTTCCGTATCATAATTACGCAATTCTTTTCTAGATGAATTATCATTATTTATTTTTACTTTATGCTTTACAACGCATAATTCCATAAATTTTAAAATATATTAGTTTTTTATAAAAACTAATTGATTTTAAATGAGATGAACTATAAGAATTAAGCGAACAACTACACCATGCATATATGACTCGAAGCTTACGTGCTACAATGTGATATTTATTTATAATTTGATTACCAAATCTCATGCGTGTAATGCACGTGTACCTTACTAGTAGATGTAAAAGGGTAGTGCGTGTTATACTGTCGGTGGTGATACCGAACAATTATTGATACCTTCGTATTCATATGCACTTACAAAGACGGCAACATGATGATTCCATTGCTACTTGTAAGCTCGGTGCGCATGCTACGTGGCCTGCAGGCCTCAGCTAGCCACACTGCTTCTGTTCAGCTAGACACACGGAGAACAAGTTAGCTAGTACGTACTACAACCACGTAGAGTACACATGCAGCCACACACTTGCTAATTTACAGGCAGCAAACTCACTCACTCGACGATCCCAGCTAGTAGCAGAGTGCTTCTACAAGTCGATCGTGATACAACGACAACACATACTTAGCACTTTAGCAGGCGACAATACGCATCACACCAATAATTAGCACGAGCGAGCACAGGGAAGTGACATGAGCACGCGCGTCCAACATCACACACAGTAGCTAGGCTACTACTCCTGTCGGCAGGGTGGAGTAGAGGTCGAAGAAGCCGTTGGTGCCTTGAGGGAGACGGTGGGCGGACGAGACGAGAGGGCGGTCAAGGGCACTTGGGCCTCTTCCTGGGCCCGGCGGTGAGCATGTCGCGGTAGCAGGGGCACTCGTCGCGGCTGCCGCTCCTCCCCGTCGGCACGCAGGCGCACTCCTCGCAGCACAGCCCGCAGTACTTCATGCACGCCCCCCGCTTCGCGCGCGACCGCCCGCACCGCACCGCGCACTTGCCCGCGCAGAACCCTGCACACCACACCACAGGCATCCATGGATCAGCCGCTCGAGCGCACGCTGCGTGATGGAGGACACAGGACAGGACACGCGTGTGTACCTGAAGCTGCGTCGCCGGCCGGGAGCAGGGAGGCAGCGAGGAGGAAGACGAGGAGCAGGGCGGCCTGCATCTGCAGCGCCCTGCACCTCGATGGCTTGCTCATCCTGGTCGAGCTTCGAGCTGCAGCTGAGATGGATACAGGAGCTTGCAGGAGGAGAGGAGCTGGATGAGGCGGTAGCAGAGTGGGAGTGTGGGTGTGAGGGTGAGTGAGCGAGGAGTGAGTGAGCGAGGAGTGAGTGATGTGTGTATGTAGCTGAGGTCCGGGCACCTTTGTACCGGTCGATCGGGAAGGCTCTGGAGAACGGGCGACGTGTCGCGCGGTTCACGTGCACCTGCTCCTAGAATTGATGGGGTTTTGTTGGTGCCCGGATTCGAGTTAATGCACGGCGACGGAGGACAGGGCTGCTGGTCTGCTAGGTGTGTGCTGCACTGCGCCGCGGCAGAGGAGGAGACGGTCCGTGACCGCCGTGTTTGATGATCAGTGGCGCGCGCGGGCGGCCGTGGTCGCGTCTGCTCGGTGCATGGCCCGCCGCGCGTGTCGGGTTCCGTCAGGGACTCAGGGTCGACGTGCCATATATTGTCGTCGTGCAGGCACCACGGGACACCATGTTTGGCCTTTCACCCTGCGTGGTTCCGAGAAATATGCAGGGCCCGGAGAGGACGAACACCCGTGCATGTGCCGATAAATTCAGACAGTACCGCTCTTTGTTGTACTCAAACAACGGATCACTATCCGTGCAAGAGCGGCGAAACTTTAACGTCTCCTCACAGGACTAGAGCATCTCCAACAGATGGTTGATATTTTGACGATGTAAACCGGTGATATAAAATTTTACATCACCAAAAAAAAATGTTTTTTACATCTTCTGAAAAAAAGCAAGTACAAAACGAAGATGTAAAACACAGATGGTCCAAAACAAAGATGTAAAACGAACCGACAGCAGCACGGCTGCTGTTCAGCCGCACATATTGCAGAAAACATCTAAAATGAATCGTCCACAAATAAGGAGTCAACCGAACTCATCAACAATGCAGATAACCACCCTCAAACATGCTATCCAATCCCGATTTAAATCATCAAGTTTCGTCGTTTTTTTTACCTTGGGGAATTCCGTCGAAAACCTTGTGTGCGGGGTGGAAGAAGATGGCCGGTGGTTGCATTGGTATCTGGTCGCCGTTGCGGACGGCGGCGCAGAGGAGAAGGGAGCTCGGCGGCCGGCGGAGAGGAGCTATACGGGCTACCGGACCGCCGGAGTTGGTGAATCCCGTCGCGGCTGCTTCCCGAATCGGCAGCGTTGGGGCGGCTGGAGATGCCCTCCGACGGGGGAGGCGACGTGGGTGACAGCGATTTAGGCGGTGGCGGCGGCTGGTGCTCGGGCAAGCAGGTGATCACGAGCGGGAAGGAAAATGAACGGGCGGCCGCGGTTTTACATCAGATGTATCTCGTGATGCAAATTTGCATCACGAAGTGTTATATTTTACATATCCCAGAGACGGTGATGTAATTTTTTTACATATGAACCATCTGTTGGAACAGCGTTTTTTCATCTTGGAGATTCAAAAGTTAGGTAATTTTACATATGGACCGTCTATTGGAGATGCTCTTAGGATAGAAATATGATATGAATAGAAAATTTATAAAATTTAAGATAACATGCATCTTAATTTCTATTTTCTTTGAAATATGGAGGATATGAATCAATCATATATAAAAATAAGCCCAAAGGACTTTGGAGGAAAATTTTCTATAAGAATTCTATCCTATAGAAATTCTATAAATTCCTCTATACCAAAGGAGGCCCAGGTCTGCAACACGCGAGCACCAAAATACAATCATGCCTCCTTTGATTCATTGGGTATGAATATCATAGGAATATGAAACTTGTAGGATATAAGATGTCATGTATCTTAAATTATATAAATATGAATAAGAAAATAGATGTCATTTGATTCACATGATAAGGATTTATCCATTGAGTCTAGGCTAAGGTTTATTATCATATGAAATATGGAGAACGGGAAGAACTTCATAGAAATGTGTTTCTGTTCCTACAAATGGAAGGACCCTAAAGAAAAGAAATCTATAACATCTTATTCTACGAAATTCCTACAAAATACCTCCAAACCAAAGGAGGCATCAGATGTGATGGAACCGTCTAGCCTCATGTGTGCCTAGTGTGTGTATGTATGTATTTATTGTATTTCATAAGAAAAATCCAGAAGGCTAAGACTTCAGCTTCTCTAAAAAATTGTTGGAATCAAACAATTTAGCCAAGACCGTTGGATTACAATCCAATGGTTGGGACCCTTTCTTTTTTTCTTTCTTTGTCTCCTTAAGTTTTCTCCATACAATGCCCCACCCACTGTACCAACGGACGACAACTTCCACCAGCCGTGGCCGGCGGCGTTGTCACTATGTCATTGTTGACCTTGTCCCCCCTCCCCTCGAACAAGTTAACATGTTGTCGCTCCTCCACCGGCGACACGGTGGCAAGCCACATCGTCCTCAACTCCGGCACGATCCCGGTGAGGCCACAACATCCCCTACTCGCCTCGGGTGTTGCACCCCCCTTCCATCGGAATCGGTTGAGGCAAAGATTTTTTTCCAGCAAATATGGATAAGATCGCACTCCCATTTCTGAACTGGAATATCCAACCTAGGCTGGAATCAACACAAATAACACTCAAGAAAAGAGATAATTGAGGTTGGGAGGAGACTTGAGGAAGGGGAAGAAGGGGTCTAGAATGTTTTCATTTCTCCCTCCCCATCTTTTCCGGCGTTAACACATTATATATTTCGCACTCCACTAGGCCACACAAGTTACCTCACCCAAGTTGTAATATTTCAAAATTCTAAATTTTGGAATGTTAACTATTTAAGTAGGATTAACTAAAACATGCATGTGCTGCTTGAGATTAGGCAACTCTGACTAGTATTTGAAGCTTTTGGAGTTTAAATGGATATTGAATTGAAAGGGAATAAAATGAGTTTCAGAAACAGCCATTTTTGGATTTAATTGGATCTTTAAAAATACTCAAAGAAACCACGAGAGAAGATTATATTACTCCTCAAAATAATAGGCTGAAGATACTTTAAATATTGATTGGTTACTTATTTGGAGTTCAAAACATTTTTGGAATTATTTATAAGCCTAAATTAATTTAGAAAATATTTATAAATCCCAAAATAGATTTATAAATTATTATATGTAATGATATTTCGGGATGGAAGCATTATTCCTGAGCTCTAAACACTATATTTAATTTATGTGCATTTTTCTAGAGTTTCAGATATTGAATTGGCTTGATTGTAAGATCAATATCTAACTCAAAAGTAGAAAAAAAACTGACAAATCTACTCCGAACAACCCAGTCACTATCCACCGGGTTAACTGATCAAATTTAAGCATTCAATGAGAATGATTGCTGTGACAATTCGCTTAAGATTCATTGTGACATCATCCACAACCGCGACGCTTCGATTTCTCTTCGGTTGACGAACTCAGATTTATTTAACTATATGTCAATATTGTTGCTGGGTCGGTCCCTAGAGTGGCACAAGTTGCATCACTGGGGGCAAGCCTGCTTCTACAAATGGGTGCCGATAATTCTCCTCAAAGAGGTCATCAGATTGCTCAGCAACACCCTGAACAAGGGACAATTTTTAGCATCCTCTGTGGCACAAACTGGACTCAGAGAGCCGAATGCTAAATTTTAGACTCGAGACTGATTTCGGTAATTGAACGACATTCTTCTAGGATAATGATTGTCAACCTTAGCGCGAATAAGCCCACGCATCATCTTTATCATTCAGATTTCATGATACGACCTTAGTCGGGCCACCAATCAACCTCTTTCGAGAGATGATAGCATATCACCAAGCCTTTCAGTATCTTGTTTATAGTTAACATTTACATCCAATTTTGCTCTTTTGAGTCCATTAGGATCTCTTTATGAGCTAGTCCAATGGTTCTTCGAGTCTGATTGACAATCAAAATTCTTTTCCATCGAGGATCAGTCGGTTTCCTCAGCGAAACCCAGATAGAGTTGGGGGCTAATGATAAGGGCAACCCTACAGGGTAGGCCCATGATGACATACGTCCTAGCTAAAGGCTTAAGCGTAGAGATGTTGTGGTACACTTAACAATGACAAAGATGGGTCATAACCAATCGGAATGGTTTTACTAGTCATACACAATTTTCCAGTCGGGCATGATCCATCAGCGAGCCTCAAAAGGCATCAATCGGTCCAATGACAGTCAACCGGCGGTCATTACTAGGGGCATCACCCACGACAGCCAAAGTGCATTAACTACATCTGTTACCTTTAGTAATAACCATATGTAATAATATTCAGTTATCAATGCACTATTAACCACATCTATTATACATGGCGTTGTTGCTCCTCTTCATGGCACTCTCTATATAAGTGGGGGAGGGCATAAAGTTAACGGTTCACACCATTTGTAATCATCCTATACACTAGAGAGAAAACAACACACAAGAAGTAGGGTATTACCTCCATCTCCGAGGGCCTGAACTTGTATAATTCCTTATGTGTACACCCATTTGCATATTTGGTAGTCACTATGCATACTGTCAATGAAATAACTATGACATGGGAGCTCATACGTCAATTTTGCATCGTTATTTCTTATTATAAATTGCTCATTATCAACCATGTTTTTCACATTATGCCACCACTCTTATATGTTTTTCCTATTATTCTTCAAGTTACAATCAAGGAGGGGGAAGTGCCATGAAACTTCCAAAAAGTATAAAAAAGAAGTCAAGCAAAGAAAATAATTTTCTAAAGATAGAAAAGTTCTCAAAAAAATCAGAAAGTCAGAATCACTGGGGAAAAGAGCCAGGGGGCTTGGACCTAGGCTTGTCGGGGCCACGCGGCCACCCAACATGGTCAAACCCTTGGCTGCGCCACCATGCCGCATGGGGATCATAGGGCGCGCCTCCCCCTCTCCCAGTACCCTTGGTATTATTTTTACTTGAAAACCCTAGACCTAATTAAGTAGGATTTTTTGCGCCGTTGGAGCAAGGCAGAATATGGAGGGGAGCCAGTTTCTTTCCAGGAGGGCTGATTTGTTGAGATTCATCCCCTTCGGGTGGGGTAATGTTAAGCCATCCTCATCACCAACACTAAATCCATGGTGAGGATCATCTTCATCCACTCCATCTTACCAACACCATCTCCGCTACCATTACCATAACCTTCACCATCCCCTTTTCGATCTATGAACTATGAACTCAAATCTGTTGCAAAATTCACTTCCGGTGTTGATTGCTATCTAGTAGTTGATGCTTTGTGGTTTATCGGGAGGAGACTTGAGGAAGGGGAAGAAGAACTCATAGGAAGAAGGGGTCTTGTTATTTTTATTTCTTGCTCCCTAGCTTTTTGACGGTTACACAATATATAATTTACACATCATTGCGCCACACAAGTAACCCTGACACAAGGCCCAACCTAGCAAACACCATACACTCAAATTTGTCGTAACCTAGCTTCTAATCGTGCATCCTAAAATTTATAGTTAGTCGTCTCAGATTGGTGGAATCCAAGTTGCGCCCTCAGTGCCGCCAGTTAATCAGCTTTTATTCGCAGATGATATCATGTTGTTTTTCAAGGCTAGTGACTGTGCTATCAAACTTGTTGGGAACCTACTATCAAGCTTCTGGTCAACATATCAATGCTAGTAAATCTTCTATATTATTTAGCAAATGATGGCCAGTTGTGATTAAAGAGAAGGCCAAGACCTTACTGAAAGTTCCCAATGAAACTCTCAATGAAAAGTATTGATGTCGCTTGAAGCTACGTCGGTATTTCCCCAAAGAGGAAGGGATGATGCAGCACAACGACGGTAGGTATTTCCCGAAGATATGAAACCAAGGTTATCGAACCAGTAGGAGAACCAAGCAACACAACGTAAACAACCCCTGCACACAAATAACAACCACTCGCAACCTGACGTGTTAAAGGGGTTGTCAATCCCTTTCGGGTAACGGCGCCAGAAGTGGTGCGTGGATGGGAGAAAATTGTAATAAATTGATAGATCAAACGCCAAATAAAATAAAGTGCAGCAAAGTATTTTTGTATTTTTGGTTTAATAGATCTGAAAATAAAATCAAATAAAAGTATATCGCAAAGGCAAATATATGAGAAACAAGACCCGGGGGCCGTAGGTTTCACTAGTGACTTCTCTCGGGAAAAATAGCAAAAGGTGGGTAAATAAATTACTGTTGGGCAATTGATAGAACCTCAAATAATTATGATGATATCCAGGCAATGATCATTATATAGGCATCACGTCCAATATTAGTAGACCGACTCCTGCCTGCATCTACTACTATTACTCCATAAATCGACCGCTTTCCAGCATGCATCTAGTGTATTAGGTTCATGGGGAAATGGAGTAATGCAATAAGAACAATGACATGATGTAGACAAGATCTATATATGTAGAGATAGACCCCATCGTTTTATCCTTAGCAGCAATGATACATATGTGTTGTTTCCCTTTCTGTCACTGGGATCAAGCACCGTAAAATCGAACTAACTACAAAGCACCTCTTCCCATTGCAAGATAAATAGATCAAGTTGGTCAAACAAAACCGAAATATTGAAGAAGAAATGCGAGGCTATAAGCAATCATGCATATAAGAGATCAAACAAACTCAAATAACTTTCATGGATATAAAAAGATAGATCTGATCATAAACTCAAAGTTCATCGATGCCAACAAACACACCGCAAAAGAGTTACATCATATGGATCTCCAAGAGACCATTGTATTGAGAATCAAGAGAGAGAGAGAGATGAATCCATCTAGCTACTAACTACGGACCCGAAGGTCTACAAAGAACTACTCACGCATCATTGGAGAGGCACCAATGGAGGTGGTGAACCCCATCTGAGATGGTGTCTAGATTGGATCTGGTGGTTCTGGACTTTGCGGCGGCTGGATGAATATTTCGTCAACTCCCCTAGGGTTCTGGGATTTTTGGGGTATTTATAGAGCAAAGAGGCGGTCCGCGGGGCACCTGAGGTGGGCACAACCCACCAGGGCGCGCCTAGGCCTCCTGGCGCGCCCTGGTGGGTTGTGCCCTCCTTGGGGCACCCCCCAGGCGCAGCCAGGGCCCGTTGTGTTCCTTTTGGCCCATTAAAATTCTCTATAAAGTTTCGTGGTATTTGGACTCCGTCTGATATTGATTTTCTGCGATGTAAAAAACACGGAAAAAACAGGAACTGACACTTGGCACTATGTCAATAGGTTAGTACCAAAAAATATATATAATAACTATAAAATGATTATAAAACATCCAAGATTGATAATATAACAGCATGGAACAATAAAAAATTATAGATATGTTGGAGACATATCAGCATCCCCAAGCTTAACTCCTACTCGTCCTCGAGTAGGTAAGTGATAAAAACAGAATTTTTGATGTGGAATGCTGCCTATCATGTCATATCATATTATTTTCTTTATAGCATGGACAATTGGACTTTTAGTTATTCAAAGCAATAGTCTAGTTTTGACATGATAATTTAGATACTCAAGCATATCAACAAGCAACCATGTATTTCAAAATATCAACGCTAAAATAAGTTATTCCTAGCCCATCACGCTCAAACATTGATCCATTCATGAAACACACTCGATTATTAGTTACACCCAATACTTAAGTATGGTCATATTGCCTCCTAGTTGGTGCTTTTATAAGAGAAGATGGAGACTCAAAATAATAATTGCATAAAGTAAAAGAAGGGCCCTTCGTAGAGGGAAGTAGGGATATGTATAGGTGCCAGAGCTCAAAGCGAAAAACTTAGAGATAAAAACATTTTGAGAGGTGTATCCATCCCACCAACGAAAACGACTTAGAGTTCACAATAATTTCCATGCATAGATATATCATAGGCGGTACACAAACAGAAAATAAAGTTATTCCTTTTTCCACCATACTTTCACTTTTCATGGCTAACTGTATCCACAGGTGCCCTCCATACCAACACTTTTCAAGGAATTTATTATTTCACAACATAAAGTAAATTCATTTTTTTGCATTTCGGGACTGGGCATCCCTAATACCTTTGCCTCACTCTCGTGCAATGACAAGTCAATAAACACTCATTTTGAGAATAACGCATCTAGCATGGAAAATATTAGCCACCCCTCACCGCTCCGCGAGCGAAACAAACACACAAAAGAGAAGTTTATTTGAACATTAGAGATGGCACATGCAAATTTTCTTAGAACGGCAAAAGAATACCGCATATAGGTAGATATAGTGGACTCATGTGGCAAAACTGGGTTAAAGGTTTTTGGATGCACAAGTGGAGATCATACTTAGTGCAAAATGAAGGCTAGCAAAAGATTGGGAAGCGGCCAACTAAGAAACGAATAATCTCATAAGCAAGCATTAAGCATAATTAACACCGAATAATGCACCATAAGTAGGATATAATTTCATTGCATGACTATTGACTTTCGTATTTGTATAGGGAATCACAAACCTTAACACCAATATTCTTACTAAAGCATAATTACTCACCAACATAACTCACATATCACATCATCATATCTCAAAACTATTACTAAGAATCAAGTTTATTTTGTCCAATGATCTTCATGAAAGTTTTTATTATATCCTTCTTGGATATCTATCACTTTGGGACTAATTTTCATGTATTGCTTTTGACAAGCTCCAACAAATATAAGTGAAGATCATGAGCATAATAAATTTTTCTTTCTCTCAAATTAATTTAAGTGAAGCAAGAGAGAATTTCTTGAAAATTTTACTAACTCTCAAATAAATCTAAGTGAAGTAAGAGAGCATTTCTTCAAAAATACTAAAGCACACCGTGCTCAAAAAGATATAAGTGAAGCACTAGAGCAAGTCCATTGCTCATAAAAATTTAAGTGAAGCATAGAGAGCAATTCTAACAAGTCATGAAATAATTTTGGCTCTCTCAAATAGGTGTGTCCAACAAGGATTGATGACTTAAAACACAAAATAAAACAAGCAAAGACTCATATCATACAAGACGCTCCAAGCAAAACACATATCATGTGACGAATAAAAATATAGTTTCAAGTAAAATACCGATGCTCGTTGGAAGAAAGCGGGGATGCCACTCAGGAGCATCCCCAAGCTAAGTTGGTTGCTCATTTTTGGATAAGAGCTTGGGATGCCGGGGCATCCCCAAGCTTAGGCTCTTGCATCCTTCCTTCATCCATCGTAAGATAACCCAAAACTTTAAAACTTCAATCACACAAAACTCAACAAAACCTTTGTGAGATCCTTTAGTATAAGAATAATAAACCACTACTATAAGTACTGTATCAAACCACTTCATATTTTGTTTTTGTATTATATCTACTATATTCCAACTTTTCTATGGCAAAAACTCATCAAAGAAAATCATAGAGCCATCAAAATAAGCACACAACACAAAGAAAACATAATCTGTCAAAACAGAACAGTCTGTAGCAATATGACTATTTCGAATACTTCTGTAACTCAAAAAATTCTGAAAAATTAGGATGACTTGTGCAATTTGTATATTGATCTACTGCAAGTGGAATATGTATTGTATCGCTCTCTCGTAAAAAATGAAAATTAATTTTTTGAGCGCAAAAGTTTCTGTTTTTCAGCAAGATCAAACAACTATCACCCAAGAAGATCCTAAAGGATTTACTTGGCACAAACACTAATTAAAACATAAAAAACACAATCATAACAGTAGAATAATTGTTCTAACACTCAAGAACAGAAAGCAAAAAGCAAAAATAAATTTTATTCATTGGGGTTGCTGTCGGTGTCAAAACCGGCGGATCCCGGGTAGGGGGTCCCGAACTGTGCGTCTAGGCCGGATGGTAATAGGAGGCAAGGGACACGAAGTTTTACCCAGGTTCGGGCCCTCTTGATGGAGGTAAAACCCTACGTCTTGCTTGATTAATATTGAAGATATGGGTGTTACAAGAGTAGATCTACCACGAGATCAGAGAGGCTAAACCCTAGAAGCTAGCCTACGATATGATTGTATGTTGTGATTGTTGTCCTACAGACTAAAATCCTCCGGTTTATATAGACACCGGAGAGGGTTAGGGTTACACAAGGTCGGTTACAAAGGAGGAGATATCCATATACGTATTGCCTAGCTTTCCTTCCACGCCAAGTAGAGTCCCATCCGGACACGAGACGAAGTCTTCAATCTTCTATCTTCATAGTCTAACTGTCCGGCCAATGGAGATAGTCCGGCTGTCCGGAGACCCCCTAATCCAGGACTCCCATAGTAGCCCCTGAACCAGGCTTCAATGACGATGAGTCTGGCGCGCAGTTGTCTTCGGCATTGCAAGGCGGGTTCCTTCTCCGAATACATTACAGAAGAAGTTGAATACGAGGATAGTGTCCTACCCTGCAAAATAAGTCCCACATTTCACCATAGAGAGAATAATGTTTTTTCGCAGATCTAATTTGCTGGCTTGTTTTGACAGCATGACGTTATGTCATGGCCCGGCGATTATTCGAACCGTTTCTTTTAACCAGCCCCGCACATAACGCGAGGCATTTTTTCGACACGTCTTGTCAAAGCAGAGATCGTGTCCCCTTATTACGGGATTCTCATCAATACGGGCATGGGTAACCCAACCGCGCCATCAATTGCGGCGCTTGGGGGATAAGCGAGTTTTACTAGGCAAGTGGGGACGTTTAATTTTGTCCGCCCATATAAAGGGATAAGGATTCACCTTTCTATCCACGCCTTCTTCCTCCTCTGCTCATCCGCTCCCGCATACTCGAGCTCTAGCGCCCAAGTCCTCACTTCCATCTCAACCTTCTCCAACCATGTCCGGAGCGGGAGGCAAGTGGATGGTCTCCTCCGTCACGGAGGGAGACATCAAGAAACTGAGGAGAGCCGGATACCTGCACAACGACATCGCGCACCGGCTCCCAGATGAGGGACAGCTCATCCCCACCCCCGAGCCCCATGAGAGGGTGGTATTCCTCACCCATTTCCTCCGCGGACTAGGATTCCCTCTCCATCCCTTCGTCCGGGGCTCATGTTTTATTACGGCCTGGATTTCCATGATCTAGCCCCAAACTTCATCCTCAACATCTCGGCGTTTATCATCGTGTGCAAGGCCTTCCTCCGCATCAAGCCCCACTTCGGCTTATGGCTGAAGACCTTCAATGTCAAGCCGAAGGTAGTGAGCAGCCGCCAGGCGGAGTGCGGAGGCGTCATGGTGGGAAAGATGCCCAACATCACATGGCTCGAGGGCACCTTCGTGGACACCATAAAGGAGTGGCAATCGGGGTGGTTCTATATCACCGAGCCGCGCGACCCCGCATGGGTAGCGGCCCCTGAGTTCTGATCCGGCATCCCCATGTGGCTCACCTCCTGGAAAGAGAAGGGCCTGTCCTGGGGTAATTCAAAAGAGCTGACCGGACTCCAGTCATGTATTCAGAACATGGTGGATAAGAAGCTCAAGCTCGTCAGCATAGTCCAGGTTATGCTCGTTCACCGGATACTCCTGTGCCAACAACGGGAGTTTACCTTGTGGGAGTTCAATCCGGCGCAGCATCGAACTCTGAACAGGCTCTTCGACACGACTCATGAAGATGCCTGGAGGGTGCTGTTCAAGGGCGCCGCGGTCCCTCCCCCCATTACTGAGGATCGCGGATTCAGCGCGAAGCACCACGCCAGTGCGGTAAGTTGTTTTACCTCTTACAAAATATTTGTTATATATATATAGATTGGCTCTATGCGGGATCTACACTCCCATAATTTTGACAGGACTGGCAGAAGATGGCAGGATAGATCGACTGTCCGGCTCCCTTGCCCGAAGGCCCCCGCAGACGCTCTTCTGACGAAGATGCTGACTCCGGCCCCCTATAAGGTGTCGGAGAAGACCAAGAAGGCCAAGGGAGCTCGAAAGAGTTCCCGACGCCAGGCGTCATCGGACTCACCGTCCGATGACTCTGCGGCGCACTCTTCCCCCGAAGACGAGGAAGAGGAAGAAGAGGCTCCCCCACCGACTGGGGGAGACAAGAAAAGGAAGGCCGCCCCAATTGGGGAGGCCGAAGGGTACAAGAAGGGAAGGTCGCTCCCTCCGGACAGCGCTACCCCCGCCGACGAAAGTGAAGATGAGTGGTTGCCTAGGGGCAAGCCCCAGGGGAGATCGTAAGTGTTCGGATACCAAAGTAACCCATAGGATTCCTTTGTCGCGTTTATTTCCCTTAACGCTGAACTCAATTGTGCAGGCCGCCCCGAGCCAATATCGAGGTATCCTCGGACGGCTCACTGGCTTCGTCAGACATGGATAGCGATCCAGTCCCGACCGCCACCTCCCCTCATCTGGCCGACGACGCCGAGGTGCTGTCTCAAGAGGCACCGGATCGAGGGGGAACAGTCCCGGAGGTGCCTCAAGGCGACCTTCCGGACTCCGGGAGCCGAGGGGACGGGGTCCCCGAGAGCTCCGAGTTCGGCCCTCAGCCGAACACCGCGCCGGACCCTCCAACGGATCCGAGCTCGGGCAGGCGGTCCCCTTGTAAGGAGGGTGAGACGCCAGTGCCGGTGACCTCTGTCCACCCAGAGGCGCCGGACACTATGTTGGAGGCACTTCGCAGCGCTTCCATCGAGGAGGAGCACTGCACTATCATGAGTGCGGTGATCCAGAAGGTTCAGTCCGCCAAGAGCGGATTGACTGAAGCCTGTACTAGCCTTCTAACAGGCTTCGAGGTAAGTGTTTTAAAATGTAGTAGAAGTGTTACCGCATAGACAGTAGCCCCTGATGCTTTGTTTGGTGTTCACAAAGAAAAGCCGAACAGAGGATCAAATAATATCGCAGGAGTCTAATATAAGTATGTCAATATGCATGTGCAGGCTTCGCTGCTGGCGTCCGCCGCACTAACTGCGGAGGTCGCCGTACTGAAGGAGGCCCTCGAGGGGTCCCAGAAGGAGCTCGGCCTTGCTAAGAGGCAGCTCGAGGAGAACAAGGGTAAGTGATACCCCGTCTGTAGATGAGAAAAAGGACGCGATTGCTAAATGACAGGATCATTGTATGTTTGCCAAGGGCCACGACCGAGGTGGCGACCCTGAAGCAAGCGCTGTCCCAGGCCGAAGAAAAGGCGGCCTAGGAGCGCACCGAGCGAGAGAGGCACGAGGCTCGGGTGGGCGAGGTGCAGCAAGAGCTCCAAGCTCTTGTGACGAAGCACGAGGCGTTGGAGCTTGACTTGAAGACGAGAGAGTCTGAACTTGCCGCGGCCCGCGAGAGCGTGAAGAGTGCCAAGGCCGAGGCCCAGAAGGCCCTTCAGGAGATCGACGCGATGAAGAAGATAGCGGCAGGTAAGGCTTTCTATATGCAAAGCAAGCATGCAACGGTGAATTACCGATTACTTACCCGAATCCGGAGCTCTTCAGGAGCATCCACAGATTTGCCCCGTAGTGTGTCTGATGCCGCACTATTCTACCAGGCCGAGGATGGAAGCTCGACGGAGAAGCTGTTCTGGTCTCAGTATGCTGAGGCCGAACATCCGGTGCCAATGAGCGACCAGCTGAAGCAGATGGCCGAGCTACATAAGGCGGCCGATCAGGCCATGAAGGGCTTCATAGTCCGGTTGTGGCCTGGCGACGCCCTTCCGAACAGCTTCTTCGGCCTGGTGAGATGGCTTGTGGATGCCTGCCCACGGCTGGAGGTCGTCAAGCGATCCGTCTGCATTGAAGGTGCACGCCGGGCCTTCGCCCGTGTGAAAACGCAGTGGGTCAAGCTAGACGCCATGAAGCTTATCAAGGAGGGGCCGCCGGAGGGCAAGGAGCACCGCCACCCCAAGATGTACTACGAGGGTGTTCTGCCGGGCGCCCGTCTTATCGCGGATGAGTGTTCACAAAATGTAATATTTGAATGAGACTTGCTCGTTTTTTATCCTGTGTAATGAAAACTTGTTTCATATGCGCTATGCAACGCTTGTGTGAATTTAAAATATTACCTTCTGTTTGGCTGTTTATCCAATCTGAGAGATGGCTAGTCCTCGGCTTCTGCCCCCATGCCACGAGTGCCGGGGTGTTCGGGATAAACCTGAGCACTCTTGTTCCCATGTTTGGGTCCGTCGAGGGAGGTGCTCAGCACAACGAACAAGGCAACCGGACTAATAATGCTTTATCACTCTCACTTAGCCATAGAATTCTATAATTTTAAATTTTGGCGAAGCCCCTGGTATTCGGAAGGCCGAATTCGGGGCGCGATACACGCTTGTAAGCCGGACGGAGCCGGCCCCTCGCCCTAAGCGGCATAAGTCTTTAGGGACTTGAAAAACCTCGCCGAACAGCGACCAGTCTCTCGCCTTATCATGACAGTCATTTTTAGCTTTCTCTACTGAGGTGCTCGGCCCGGCAGAACCGGGGCACAATCGCAGTAGTTCTCCTAGCGCTACCTTAGTCGATAGAGCGGAACGTAAGGTACCAAAACATAGGAGCCGGGCAAACCCAACATTTGACTGAAGACATGATTCGGAGCTGATGCATATACTGCTATAAGTTCGGGGTGCCGCACTTGTGAAAGTGTTCGGACTTTTCACACCATATTGTGGGTACGTAAGCCCCTGGTGCATTGGCCGTACCAGAGTGTACGGTTGCTAGGCGTCATTAATAAACACATAGATATGTATACATATAACAAAAATGCGATAATAATCGTAATGTCATGCATTGTATATTAAAAAATTGCATTAAAGCAGAGTGATACAGATAGTGTAATGATCAAAAGAGTAGGACTATGTCCCTTCCAAGGGCGAGCTGAGGAATTATGTGAAATCTGTAATCCACCTGGGAATTCCGTAGTCGTCCGCCTCCTTGGTTGCTGTATCATGTGTTCGGCAATAGAGCTGCCGGACAGTGTTTCCAGAGATTGAAGTCCCGAAAGAAAAAGAAAAATGACCAAACGGGAAGCCCATGGTGCGGTTTAGGCCGCGTTTTGGGACGTGCCGTAGTTGTGCCTCCCCCTCCCCATCTGTGCCCATGGTATTTTTAATGCGTAATGATGTACGCGCGGCACAAACAACATCGTTGGGTTGGGATTGGGGTGGCCGTCGTATTGCTACACGAGCTCAGATTGCGCCAGGCGGTCTATTTGCCGATTGCCCCGAGTGCGCTTGAAGGTGTCTGGGCTTTGGAACGCCGAACTGGTAGATTGCCTTGAGAGGCTGCTTTGCGCTTCTGCTGCGAGGGCCGCTGTGTGCTCCTCTGTTCGGAGAGAGCGCTATGTGTTTCCATTGACTGTAATAACTCCGCGAGGTCCTGGAATCTTGAGCTTGAGGTATGCATAATGTGGTACCGCATTGAATCTAGCGAATGCGGTTCGTCCGAGCAGTGCGTGATAACCACTGCGGAACGGGACTATATCGAAGATTAACTCTTCGCTTCGGAAGTTATCCGGGGATCCGAAGACCACTTCCAGTGTAATTGAGCCTGTGTAGTGGGCCTCTACGCCTGGAATGACGCCTTTAAAGGTCGTCTTTGTGGGTTTGATCCTTGAGGGGTCTATACCCATTTTGCGCACCGTGTCCTGATAAAGCAGGTTCAGGCTGCTGCCGCCGTCCATGAGGACTCGAGTGAGGTGAAATCCGTCGATGATTGGGTCTAGGACCAGTGCGGCGAATCCGCCGTGACGGATACTAGTGGGGTGGTCCCTGCGATCAAAGGTGATCGGACAGGAGGACCAAGGGTTGAACTTCGGGGCGACTGGCTCCAGCGCATATACGTCCCTGAGCGCACGCTTCCGCTCCCTCTTGGGGATGTGGGTTGCGTATATCATGTTCACTGCCCTCACTTGCGGGGGAAACCTCTTCTGTCCTCCAGTGTGCGGCTGCCGGGGTTCTTCCTCGTCATCGCTATGCGGCCCCTTGTCCTTGTTTTCGGCAATTAACTTGCCGGCCTGCCTGAACACCCAACAATCCCTGTTGGTGTGATTGGATGGCTTGTCTAGGGTGCCATGTATTTGACATGAGCGATCGAGTATACGGTCCAAGCTGGACGGACCCGGCGTACTTTGTTTGAATGGCTTTTTCCGCTGACCGGGTTTAGAGCCTTTGAATCCGGCATTGACTGTTGTATCCTCAGTACTTTCGCCGTTAATGCGGCGCTTATGCTTGTTGCGACATGACCTGCTGTTGCCGTCCTTGGTATCTGAGGTACCATGGTTCTTTGATATGTTGTTACTGCGAGCCAACCAACTGTCTTCTCCCGCACAAAAGCGGGTCATGAGCGTCGTGAGGGCTGCCATAGATTTCGGCTTTTCCTGACCAAGGTGCTGGGCTAGCCACTCGTCTCGGATGTTGTGCTTGAAAGCCGCTAAGGCCTCCGCATCCAGACAGTCGACGATTTGGTTTTTCTTTGTAAGGAACCGGGTCCAGAATTGCCTGGCCGATTCTTCTGGCTGCTGAATTATGTGGCTCAAGTCATCGGCGTCTGGTGGTCGCACATAAGTGCCCTGAAAGTTGTCGAGGAATGCGGCTTCCAGATCTTCCCAACAGCTAATGGAGTCCGCTGGCAAGCTATTAAGCCAATGCCCCGTGCTGGTCCTTTGAGTTTTAGTGGGAGGTACTTGATGGCATGTAAGTAATCACCGCGGGCCATGTGGATGTGGAGGAGGAAGTCCTCAATCCATACCGCGGGATCTGTTGTGCCGTCGTATGATTCAATGTTTACAGGTTTGAAACCTTCTGGGAATTGATGTTCCATTACTTCGTCTGTGAAGCATAAGGGGTGTGCGGCGCCTCTGTATTGGGCTATATCGCGACGCAGCTCGTATGGGTCCTGCCCGCTGTGTTCGGCCCGACTGGATTTGCTTTTACTGTATCCGGCATGACGTTTACCGTCTCATAGAGTGGTGCGCCCTCGTGATCCGTAGATCGATCTTGAGTGCTTTGATTTTTCCTCCAATATGTCTCGCATGTCTGGCGTATCTCCCCATGCCTTTTTATTTGGATGGAGTTGGGGTGGAAGCTGAGCTTTCGGCAGGAATGCTTCTCTATCGCGGCCACGAGGTGGCCGGTCAGCCATATCATACACTTCTTCCTCCAGTTGGGGTAGTAACCTGCGCCTTGGGTAACTCTTGGAGGGACGCTCGAGTTTATATTCCTCGGCTGCGAGGACTTCAGTCCATTTGTCAGCTAGCAGATCTTGATCAGCTTGAAGCTGCTGCTGCTTTTTCTTCAGGCTATTTGCCGTGGCCATAAGCATGCGCTTGAAGCGCTCTTGTTCGACGGGATCCTCTGGTACGGCGAATTCATCGTCGCCGAGGCTTGCCTCGTCTTCGGAGGGGGGCATGTAATTGTCATCCTCCTCCTCTCCGCCAGCCGCTCTCTCAGGAGAGCTGGTTCCTTCATCCTCCTGATCTAACTCTTGCTGGAGGGGGTTTTTGTTGTCTTCGGCGCTATCCGGAGTGTTATTATCTCCTGTGCCGGTATCACCACTTTTTCTTTGGCAGGACTTAGAGCGGCGTCGCTGACGTCGGTGCTTGGGTTGCTTCTTGGAGGGGCCATCCTCCGCTATCTCGTTGCCGTTGCCTTCATTGGGTGTATCCACCATGTATATGTCATACGACGAGGTGGCTTTCCAGTGCCCTATAGGTGCTGGTTCATGTTCGTCTCCTACATCGTCGTCCATGCCGTCGATGTCTTCGGAGTCGAAGTCGAGCATGTCGGTTAAATCATTGATAGTGGCTACAAACTGGGTGGTGGGTGGGCGTCGAATTTCTTCGTCGTCGCATCCCAGTCCTGTTGGCCATAATCCGGCCAGGTCTCTCCTGACAAAGAGAGAGACCTTAGTGAATTCAGAATGTCGCCGAAGGGCGAGTGTTGAAAGATATCCGTGGCGGTGAATTCCATGATCGGCGCCCACTCAGATTCGATTGGCAGGGGCGCGGATGGTTTGGGGTCCGGAAGAGAGTCCGGCACCTTGGAGTCACGGGTTGCGCAGAGGATTATGCTGGTGTTTGGCTCGATCGCCGTCGAGACTGCAGCCCCTGAGGCGGTGTCTAGCCACCCGTCCTCGATTGGCGCAGTTGGCTCTGAGCTAAGGGTCGGAGCTGGTGGGCGCGGCCTCTGGATTACCGTCCGGTGGCAGAGCTAGGTCATGCCCATCGAGACAGTGCGGCGCGCCCGGCTGTGGCTCGAATCCGTCGAAGATCAAGTCTCCGTGGATGTCTTCCGTGTAGTTCAAACTTCCAAATCTGACCTGATGGCCAGGGGCGTAGCTTTCAATCTGCTCCAGATGGCCAAGCGAATTAGCCCGTAGTGCAAAGCCGCCAACTACGAAGATCTGTCCGGGGAGAAAAGTCTTACCCTGGACCGCATCGCTACTGATGATAGTAGGAGCCATCAAGCCTAACGGTGACGACGCAGAGGAACTCTCAATGAAAGCACCAATGTCGGTGTCAAAACCGGCGGATCTCGGGTAGGGGGTCCCGAACTGTGCGTCTAGGCCGGATGGTAACAGGAGGCAAGGGACACGAAGTTTTACCCAGGTTCGGGCCCTCTTGATGGAGGTAAAACCCTACGTCCTGCTTGATTAATATTGAAGATATGGGTGTTACAAGAGTAGATTTACCACGAGATCAGAGAGGCTAAACCCTAGAAGCTAGCCTACGGTATGATTGTATGTTGTGATTGTTGTCCTACGGACTGAAACCCTCCGGTTTATATAGACACCGGAGAGGGTTAGGGTTACACAAGGTCGGTTACAAAGGAGGAGATATCCATATACGTATTGCCTAGCTTGCCTTCCACGCCAAGTAGAGTCCCATCCGGACACGAGACGAAGTCTTCAATCTTGTATCTTCATAGTCTAACAGTCCGGCCAATGGAGATAGTCTGGCTGTCCGGAGACCCCCAAATCCAGGACTCCCACAATGACCCACAAGTATAGGGGATCTATCGTAGTACTTTCGATAAGTAAGAGTGTCGAACCCAACGAGGAGCAGAAGGAAATGATAAGCGGTTTTCAGCAAGGTATTCTCTGCAAGTACTGAAATAAGTGGTAACAGATAGTTTTGTGATAGAATAAATTGTAACGAGCAACAAGTAACAAAAGTAAATAAAGTGCAGCAAGATGGCCCAATCCTTTTGTAGCAAAGGACAAGCCGGAACAAACTCTTATAAAAGGAAAAGCGCTCCCGAGGACACATGGGAATATCGTCAAGCTAGTTTTCATCACATTCATATGATTCACGTTCGATACTTTGATAATTTGATATGTGGGTGGACCGGTGCTTGGGTGTTGTTCTTACTTGAACAAGCATCCCACTTATGATTAACCTCTATTGCAAGCATCCGCAACTACAACAAAAGTATTAAGGTAAACCTAACCATAGCATGAAACATGTGGATCCAAATCAGCCCCTTACGAAGCAACGCATAAACTAGGGTTTAAGCTTCTGTCACTCTAGCAGCCCATCATCTACTTATTACTTCCCAATGCCTTCCTCTAGGCCCAAATAATGGTGACGTGTTATGTAGTCGACGTTCACATAACACCACTAGAGGCTAGACAACATACATCTTATCAAAATATCAAACGAATACCAAATTCACATGACTACTAATAGCAAGACTTCTCCCTTGTCCTCAGGAACAAACGTAATTACTCACAAAGCATATTCATGTTCATAATCAGAGGGGTAATAATATGCATATAGGATTTGAACATATGATCTTCCACCAATTAAACCAACTAGCATCAACTACAAGGAGTAATCAACACTACTAGCAACCTACTAGCACCAATCCCGGACTTTGAGACAAGAATTGGATACAAGAGATGAACTAGGGTTTGGAGATGAGATGGTGCTGGTGAAGATGTTGATGGAGATTGCCCTCTCCCGATGAGAGGAGCGTTGGTGATGACGATGGTGATGATTTCCCCCTCCCGGAGGGAAGTATCCCCGGCAGAACAGCTCTGCCGGAGCTCTAGATTGGATCCGCCAAGGTTCCGCCTCGTGGCGGCGGAGTCTCGTCCCGAAAAGTTCCTTCTTATTTTTTTCTCATTGAAAGACTTCATATAGGAGAAGATGGGCGTCGGAGAGCCACCAGGGGGGCCACGAGGTAGTGGGCGCGCCCTAGGGGGGGCGCCCCCCCACCCTCGTGAGCAGGGTGTGGGCCCCCTGGCCTTCATCTTTGGCGAGGATTTTCTTTATTTGTTTTAAGATGTTCCGTGGAGTTTCAGGACTTTTGGAGTTGCGCAGAATAGGTCTCTAATATTTGCTCCTTTTCCAGCCCAGAATTCCAGCTGCCGGCATTCTGCCTCCTTATGTAAACCTTGTAAAATAAGAGATAATAGCCATAAGTATTGTGACATAAAGTGAAATAACAGTCCATAATGCGATAAATATCGATATAAAAGCATGATGCAAAATGGACGTGTCAACTCCCCCAAGCTTAGACCTCGCTTGTCCTCAAGCGAAAAGCCGATAACAATAAATATGTCCTCATGTTTAGAGGTAGAGGCATCGATAAAAATAAAATACGGACATGAAGGCATCATGATTATTCTCATAGCAGCAACATATATAGATTTTGTCATATGATTACTTATGTTCAAGTGATGATCTATTCGCAATGCAAAAGTATAAATCATAAACCTTATTGGGCTCCGACAAACTATAATCTCAGTCATTGAAGCAATTGCAATTTATCATAACATCAGAAAGAGTCTATGTTAGAGCTAAAAAGCAAGTCCACATACTCAACTATCATTTAGTCCTCCATAATTGCTAACACTCACGCAATACTTGTGGTTACGGAGTTTTAATCGGACACAGAGAAAGATAGGGGCTTATAGTTTTGCCCCACAACCTTTTACCTCAAGGGTAATGTCAACAATAATGGTTCATGCTCCCCTACATCCAATTAGATATATATATATATATCATGTTCTTTCCAACATGCTGAGCTTGCCAAAGGATAAAATGAAAAAGAAAAGGTGAAGATCACCATGACTCTTGCATAAGGTAGAAGATAATAATAAAGGATAGGCCCTTCGCAGAGGGAAGCAGAGGTTGCCATGCGCTTTTATGGTTGGATATATAAAATCTCAATGCGAAAGAACGTCACTTTATATTGCCCTTGTGATATGAAACTTTATTATGCAGTCCGTCGCTTTTATTACTTCCACATCACAAGATCGTATAAAGCTTATTTCTCCCACACCAATCAATCATACATATTTAGAGCAATTTTTATTGCTTTGCACCGATGACAACTTACTTGAAGGATCTTACTCAATCCATAGGTAGATATGGTTGACTCTCATGGCAAAACTGGTTTAAGGGTATTTGGAAGCACAAGTAGTATTTCTACTTGGTGCAGAGAATTTGGCTAGCACGAGGGGGAAAGGCAAGCTCAACAAGTTAGAGGATCCATGACAACATACTTTATCTCAGATATAAGAAAGACATAACTCATTACGTTGTCTTCCTTGTCCAACATCAACTCTTTAGCATGTCATATTTTAATGAGTGCTCCCAATCATAAAAGATGTCAATGATAATATATCTATATGTGAAAACCTCTCTTTCCTTATTACTTCCTATTAATTGCAACAACGACCAAAGCTATACTTGCCAACTCCCAACAACTTTTAATCATCATACTCTTTCTATGTGAAGTCATTACTCTCAATAAGATCAATATGAACTCGTTGTTTCTTTTTATTCTTTTTCTCTTTTCTTTTAGTCACCCAAGATCATGGCAAAATAATCAAGCCCTTAACTCAACACTAATCTTTATTATATATAACTCACTGACTCGATTACATAGAGAGATCATAAAGCAAAACTCAAAACTAGATTATGCCATAAACTTTATTCTACTAGATCAAGATACTATTAATAGGATCGAACTAAGAAAAACGATAAAGATAGGAGTTGTGATGGTGATACGATACCGGGGCACCTTCCCCAAGCTTGGCAGTTGCCAAGGGGAGTGCCCATACCCATGTGATTATATCTCCTTTGTCGGTGAAGAAGGTGGAGGTGACGGATAATCGCATATCGAGCGTAAGAGGTCCTCCGGCTTGTGAATAATGCCCTTGAGTGCAACAATATGCTCCTTCAACAAAATATTTTCTTGTGTGAGATACTTGTTTTCTATACGAGCTAACTCAATCATCTTGAAAGCTTCGATCTCAGTTGGGGTAAGAAGGTTATGATCAGATTGAAGGATGTCTTTTGCTGCCGGAGCTTGATCCTCCGTGGCCTTCTTGATCCTTCCATCCTTGTTGACCCTCGTGGGTTCTTCCCTCTTCAGATCTATCTTCATTAGCCAAGCATCGTTGTCACCATTGTTGGAGGAGGGAGACGACATGATGCCTAGCTTGGGAAACCCTGACAAAAAACAGCTAGAAACAAGAATAGAGGAGGTTTGCGTGATATGGGAGTCAAAACCCTCAGGAGGTTATATAATGAATTTTTACCGACCAAAATACGTAACGTGCAAGAAAACGGAGTCCGGAAGGCACACGAGGTGCTCACGAGGTAGGGGGCGCGCCCACCACCCTCGTGTCCTTCCTGGACTGCTACTTATTTTTCTATTTTTCTAAATATTCCAAAACGGAGAAATATTGCCTTAAAAATTGTTTTGGAATCGGTTTACTTACCGTACCACATACCTATTCCTTTTCGGAGTCTGAAATGTTCCGGAAAGTGTTTCTTATGTATTCCTCCGGGGTTACGATTTCAATAATATTGGTTTCAACATTTATGGGATTACCTGAGATATAATGTTTGATTTTTTGACCTTTTACCACTTTTGAATTTGTGCCCTCGAAGTTGTTGATCTTTATGGCACCGGAACGATAGGCCTCTTCGATAACATAGGGGCCTTCCCATTTAGAGAGAAGTTTTCCTGCAAAAAATCTTAAACGGGAGTTGTATAGCAATACATAATCACCTACATTAAACTCACGCTTTTGTATCCTTTTGTCATGCCATCTTTTAACCTTTTCTTTAAACAACTTGGCATTTTCATAAGCTTGGGTTCAAAATTCATCAAGTGAGCTAATATCAAATAACCTCTTCTCACCGGCAAGTTTAAAATCATAATTAAGCTCTTTAATAGCCCAATATGCCTTATGTTCTAGTTCGAGGGGTAAGTGACATGCTTTTCCATAGACCATTTTATACGGAGACATACCCATAGGATTTTTATATGCAGTTCTATAAGTGCATCATCAAGTTTTTTGGACCAATTCTTTATAGACCTATTAACGGTCTTTTGCAAAATTAATTTGAGCTCTCTATTGCTCAACTCTACTTGACCACTAGACTGTGGGTGATAAGGAGATGCAATTCTATGATTAACATCATATTTAGCAAGCATTTTACGGAAAGCACCATGAATAAAGTGTGAGCCACCATCAGTCATTAAATATCTAGGGACTCCAAACCTCGGGAAAATAACTTCCTTAAGCATTTTAATAGAAGTGTTGTGATCAGCACTACTAGTTGGAATAGCTTCTACCCACTTAGTAACATAATCAACATCAACTAGAATATGTGTGTATCCATTAGAGGCAGGAAAAGGTCCCATATAATCAAAGCCCCAAACATCAAACGGTTCAATAACAAGTGAATAATTCATAGGCATTTCTTGACGTCTACTAATATTACCAATTCTTTGACATTCATCACAAGACAATACAAACTTACGGGCATCCTTGAAGAGAGTAGGCCAATAAAAACTAGATTGCAATACCTTATGTGCAGTTCTATCTCCAGCGTGGTGTCCTCCATAAGACTCGGAATGACACTTGCGTAGGATCTGTTCCTGTTCATGCTCAGGTACACAACGTCTAATAACACCATCTACTCCTTCTTTATAAAGATTTGGGTCATCCCAAAAGTAATGTCTCAAATCATAGAAGAACTTTTTCTTTTGTTGGTATGTGAAGCTAGGTGGTATAAACTTAGCAACACTATAATTAGCATAATCAGCATACCATGGAGTACTACGAGAAGTACTTATAACATTTAATTGTTCATCAGGAAAGCTATCATTAATAGGTAGTGGGTCATCAAGAATATTTTCTAACCTAGACAAGTTGTCTGCAACGGGGTTCTCGGCTCCCTTTCTATCAACAATATGCAAATCAAATTCTTGTAGCAAGAGAACCCATCTAATAAGTCTAGGTTTAGCATCTTTCTTTTCCATAAGATATTTAATAGCAGCACGATCAGTTTGAATAGTTACTTTAGAATCAACAATATAAGATCTGAACTTATCACAAGCAAACACAACTGCTAAAAGCTCTTTTTCAGTAGTAGCATAATTTCTTTGAGCATTGTCTAGAGTCTTACTAGCATAATGAATAACATTTAATTTCTTATCAACTCTTTGCCCTAGAATAGCACCTACAGCATAATCACTAGCATCACACATAATTTCAAAGGGTAGGTTCCAATCAGGTGGCTGAACAACAGGTGCAGTGACTAATGCTTTCTTAAGTATTTCAAATGCTTCTACACAATCATCATCAAAGACAAATGGTATATCTTTTTGCAATAAATTAGTCAGAGGCCGAGAAATTTTTGAGAAGTCCTTCATGAACCTCCTATAAAATCCAGCTTGACCAAGTAAACTTCTTATAACTTTGATGTCCTTGGGACATGGCATCTTTTCAATAGCATCAACCTTGGCTTTATCAACTTCAATACCTCTTTCAGAAACTTTATGCCCCAAGACAATACCTTCATTAACCATAAAGTGGCACTTTTCCCAATTCAAGACAAGATTAGTTTCTTCACATCTCTGGAAAACTCGATCAAGATTGCTCAAGCAATCATCAAAAGAGGAACCATAGACGGAAAAGTCATCCATGAAAACCTCACAAATCTTTTCACAAAAGTCAGAGAATATAGCCATCATGCATCTTTGAAAGGTAGCAGGTGCATTACATAAACAAAAAGGCATACGTCTATAAGCAAAAGTACCAAAAGGGCATGTAAAAGTAGTCTTTAATTGATCTCTAGCCGACACAGGTATTTGAGAGAAACCAGAATAACCATCTAGAAAGCAATAGTGTGTATGTTTGCATAATCTTTCTAGCATTTGCTCAATAAAAGGTAAGGGGTAATGATCTTTCTTAGTAGCTTTATTTAATTTGCGGAAATCAATTACCATCCTATAACCTATGATAATTCTTTATGGAATCAATTCATCTTTATCATTAGGAACAACAGTAATACCTCCCTTCTTAGGGACACAATGGACAGGACTTACCCACTCACTATCAGCAACGAGATAGATTATACCTGCCTCCAGAAGCTTTAGTATTTCTTTTCTTACCACTTCTTTCATTTTAGGATTCAGACGTCGTTGAGGATCACGAACTGGTTTCGCATGTGCTTCCAAATTTATTTTATGTTGACATAGAGTGGGACTAATGCCCTTAAGATCATCAAGAGTATATCCAATAGCAGCACGATGCTTCTTCAGAGTTTTCAATAATCTTTCTTCTTCATGCTCTGAAAGGTTAGCACTAATAATAACAGGATATATCTTCTTTTCATCAAGATAAGCATATTTAAAATTATCAGGCAAAGGTTTAAGCTCAAACACGGGATCACCCTTGGGTGGAGGAGGATCCCCTAAAATTTCAACAGGCAAATTGTGATGCAGAATAGGTTCCTGTTTAAAGAATACTTCATCTATTTCCCTTCTTTCATTCATGAACATATCATTTTCATGGTCTAGCAAATAGTGTTCTAAATGATCACTAGGAGGTATGGCAATAGAAGCAAGACCAATAATTTCATCCTTACGAGGTAATTCTTCCTCACGATGTTGTTTACTAAATTTAGAGAAATTAAACTCATGAACCATATCATCCAAGCCAATAGTAACAACATTCTTTATGCAATCTATGGTAGCATTGGCAGTATTTAAGAAGGGTCTACCAAATATAATGGGACAAAAGCTATCTTGTGGGGAACCAAGAACAAGAAAATCAGTAGGATATTTAGTTTTCCCACACAAGACTTCAACATCTCTAACAATTCCAATTGGTGAAATAGTATCTCTATTGGCAAGTTTAATTGTGACATCAATATCTTCTAGCTCAGCAGGTGCAATTTCATTCTTAATTTCTTCGTATAAGTCAATAGGTATTACACTAGCACTAGCACCCATATCACATAAGCCATGATAACAATGATCTCCTATTTTAACAGAAATAACAGGCACGCCTACCACAGGTCTATGTTTATCTTTATCACAAGGTTTAGCAATTCTAGCAGTTTCTCCTTCGAACTGAATAACATGCCCATCGATATTATCAGACAGGAGATCTTTAACAATAGCAATATTAGGTTCTACTTTAACTTGCTCAGGAGGTGTATAAGTTCTAATATTGCTTTTACGAACAACAGTTGAAGCTTTAGCATGATCCTTTATTCTAACAGGGAAAGGTGGTTTCTCAACATAAGAAGTAGGAACAATAGGATCATTATAAGTGACAGTCTTTTCTTAAACTTTA
The DNA here is from genome assembly GCF_003073215.2 of Triticum urartu. Classification (NCBI taxonomy): domain Eukaryota; kingdom Viridiplantae; phylum Streptophyta; class Magnoliopsida; order Poales; family Poaceae; genus Triticum; species Triticum urartu. The sequence goes on along the minus strand of NC_053025.1, from coordinate 58,303,996 downwards.
ATAGGTGCAGCTACTTTTACTTCTATGGGAGGATGATATTTAAACCACTTCTCCTTAGGGAGATCAACATAAGTAGCAAAAGATTCACAGAAAGAAGCTACTATCTTAGAGTCAAGTCCATATTTAGTGCTAAACTTACGGAAAATATCGGTATCCATAAAATATTTAACACAATCAAACTTAGGTGTCCTACCTGACTCCTTACCTTCATCGAGGTCCCAATCTTCATAGTTGCGTTTAACTCTATCTAATAAATTCCATCTGAATTCAGTAGTCTTCATCATAAAAGAGCCAGCACAAGAAGTATCGAGCATGGTGCGATTGTTTTCAGAAAGCCGAGCATATAAATTTTGAATAATCATTTCTCTTGAGAGCTCTTGATTTGGGCATGAATATAACATTGATTTAAGCCTCCCCCAAGCTTGAGCAATGCTTTCTCCTTCGCGAGGCCAGAAATTATATATATAATTGCGATCACGATGAACAAGATGCATAGGGTAATGTTGGGTTTCGTAGTAATTTCAAGAATTTTCCTACGCACACGCAAGATCATGTGATGCATAGCAACGAGAGGGGAGAGTGTTGTCTACGTACCCAACGCAGACCGACTGCGGAAGCGCTGACACGACGTAGAGGAAGTAGTCGTACATCTTCACGATCCAACCGATCAAGCACCGAAACTACGGCACCTCCGAGTTCGAGCAAACGTTCAGCTCGATGACGATCCCCGGACTCTGATCCAGCAAAGTGTCGGGGAAGAGTTCCGTCAGCACGACGGCGTGGTGACGATCTTGATGTACTACTGCAGCAGGGCTTCGCCTAAACTCCGCTACAGTATTGTCGAGGTATATGGTGGCAGGGGGCACCGCACACGGCTAAGGAATAGATCACGTGGATCAACTTGTGTGTCTAGAGGTGTCCCCTGCCTCCGTATATAAAGGAGTACAGGGGGGAGGCTGGCCGGCCAAGGAGGAGGGCGCAGGAGAGTCCTACTCCCTCTGGGAGTAGGATTCCCCCCCCCCCCCAATCCTAGTTGGAATAGGATTCGTGGAGGGGGAAAAGAGGAGGAGGGGGCCGGCCACCTCTCCTAGTCCTAATAGGACTAGGGGAAGGGGGAGGCGCGCAGCCCATCTAGGGCAGCCCCTTCTCTTTTCCACCAAGGCCCACTATGGCCCATATAGCTCCCGGGGGGTTCCGGTAACCCTCTCGGTATTCCGGTAAAATCCCGATTTCACCCGGAACACTTCCGATATCCAAACATAAGCTTCCAATATATCAATCTTTACGTCTCGAACATTTCGAGACTCCTCGTCATGTCCGTGATCACATCCGGGACTCTGAACAACCTTCGGTACATCAAAATGCATAAACTCATAATATAACTGTCATCGTAACCTTAAGCGTGCGGACCCTACGGGTTCGAGAACAATGTAGACATGACCGAGACATGTCTCCGGTCAATAACCAATAGCGGGACCTGGATGCCCATATTGGCTCCTACATATTCTACAAAGATCTTTATCGGTCAGACCGCATAACAACATACGTTGTTCCCTTTGTCATCGGTATGTTACTTGCCCGAGATTCGATCGTCGGTATCCAATACCTAGCTCAATCTCGTTACCGGCAAGTCTCTTTACTCGTTCCGTAATACATCATCTAACAACTAACATATTAGTTGTAATGCTTGCAAGGCTTATGTGATGTGTATTACCGAGAGGGCCCAGAGATACCTCTCCGACAATCGGAGTGACAAATCCTAATCTCGAAATACGCCAACCCAACATCTACCTTGGGAGACACCTGTAATGCTCCTTTATAATCACCCAGTTACGTTGTGACGTTTGGTAGCACCCAAAGTGTTCCTCCGGCAAACGGGAGTTGCATAATCTCATAGTCATAGGAACATGTATAAGTCATGAAGAAAAGCAATAGCAACATACTAAACGATCGGGTGCTAAGCTAATGGAATGGGTCATGTCAATCAGATCATTCAACTAATGATGTGACCTCGTTAATCAAATAACAACTCATTGTTCATGGTTAGGAAACATAACCATCTTTGATTAACGAGCTAGTCAAGTAGAGGCATACTAGTGACACTTTGTTTGTCTATGTATTCACACATGTATTATGTTTCCGGTTAATACAATTCTAGCATGAAAAATAAACATTTATCATGATTATAAGGAAATAAATAATAACTTTATTATTGCCTCTAGGGCATATTTCCTTCAGTCTCCCACTTGCACTAGAGTCAATAATCTAGATTACACTGTAATGATTCTAACACCCATGGAGCCTTGGTGCTGATCATGTTTTGCTCGTGGAAGAGGCTTAGTCAACGGGTCTGCAACATTCAGATCCGTGTGTATCTTGCAAATCTCTATGTCTCCCACCTGGACTAGATCCCGGATGGAATTGAAGCGTCTCTTGATGTGTTTGGTCCTTTTGTGAAATCTGGATTCCTTTGCCAAGGCAATTGCACCAGTATTGTCACAAAAGATTTTCATTGGACCCGATGCACTAGGTATGACACCTAGATCGGATATGAACTCCTTCATCCAGACTCCTTCGTTCGCTGCTTCCGAAGCAGCTATGTACTCTGCTTCACATGTAGATCCCGCTACGACGCTTTGTTTAGAACTGCACCAACTGACAGCTCCAAGTAACAAAAGCAACAAGTAACAAAAGTAAATAAAGTGCAGCAAGATGGCACAATCCTTTTGTAGCAAAGGACAAGCCGGAACAAACTCTTATAATAGGAAAAGTGCTCCCGAGGGCACATGGGAATATCGTCAAGCTAGTTTTCATCACATCCATATGATTCCGCTTCGATACTTTGATAATTTGATATGTGGGTGGACCGGTGCTTGGGTGCTGTTCTTACTTGAACAAGCATCCCACTTATGATTAACCTCTATTGCAAGCATCCGCAACTACAACAAAAGTATTAAGGTAAACCTAACCTGTAACACCCTGGATGTAATTTTCCCAATTTGTACTCCAACTCTTGCCGTTTCCGGCGTTAAGTTAATTTATTTCCTCGGGTTCGGGTTCTTTGTCTCCGTGTGTTGTTATCGTTGTCATGCATCTCATATCATGTCATCATGTGCATTGCATTTGCATACGTGTTCATCTCTTGCATTCGAGCTTTTTCCCCGTTGTCCGTTTTGCATTCCGGCGCTTCGTTCTCCTCCGGTGGTCATTTCTAGCTTTCTTTCGTGTGTGGGGGTTAAACATTTTCGGATTGGACCGAGACTTGCCAAGCGGCCTTGGTTTACTACTGGTAGACCGCCTGTCAAGTTTCATACCATTTGGACTTCGTTTGATACTCCAACGGTTAACCGAGGGGCCGAAAAGGCCTCGTGTGTGTTGCAGCCCAACACCCCTCCAATTTGGCCCAAAACTCACCTAACTCTGCTCCATCATCTAGAGCGTTTGATCACGACCGTGTGGCTGAAAACCGCACCTCATTTGGACTCTCCTAGCTCCCTCTACCTATAAAACTAGACCCCTTCCCCGAAATCCGGATCCCCCCTCGTCCAAACCCTAGATCCAACCCCTCGCGCCGCCGGACGAAAACTGCTGGGCCGGACATGTCCGGACACTCCGCCGCCACCGCACCACCCCCGCCGCCGGCCCGGGCAGCCCGCGTTGGGCCCCCGCGGCCCACTCCCTCCGCCGCCGCGCGCCCACGCCCTTCTCCTCTCCTCCCCGCGCTCCGGCCGCCGGGCCGCCATCGCCGCCCCGCCGCCGCTCCTCGCCGGCCCCGCCGCCTCCGGCGCCGCACCGGCCTCGACCGCGCCGCCCCGCCGCCGCCACCTCGTCGCGCACCGCCGCCCGGCCCGGATCCGGCCTGCCCTCGCTTCCCCGACTTCTCCGGCGACCCCGAGCACTATTCCGGCGAAGATCCGGCGAACTCCTCGATCCGCGTGCAAACCCTAGATCGGAGGTCGAAAATCTACTGTCCCTGATATTTTCCGTTTCAAGTGCTCCTGTTCGTAGCTCCGTAACTTTGCATCCGTAGCTCCGGTTCATGCATATAGCATATCAAAATGTTCATCTCAGAGAGTACATCATTTCATTCCATTGCATCATTTTCATTTGAGTTCATCTTGATGCCCGAAATGCTGTTAGAAGAGGGCTACTTGAGATTTTTGTCAGATCTGCTACTCCATTTAGGTTTTTGTCATTTTTGCCATGATTAATGTGTGCATGATATGCCCTGATGCTCTACATATGTTTTGTTAGGGGTTTTGTCATCTTTCCAGAGGTGCAACCCATGTATTTTTGTGATGTGTGAGGTGACTAGTGCAAGCTTGCAAAGTGGTGCACTTAGTAATTCTGTTTTCAGGGACTTAGCAATTCCACTAAGTCCTTGAGCTGTTTATCTCATGATGCCATATGTTCATGTTGTTTCCTAGTGATCCGTGCCTCTTTTGAGGATGATCAGTAAGGATGTTTTGTTAATCTTGTAGTGCTCTATCCATCCATATCTTTGTTTGCAATTATGGAGCACCCTAGCTTGAGTCAGACGAGCTCTACTTTTGCTACTTTGTGAATCTGGGCAGATTGTCAACTTGTTTGCAATTTTGCCGGTGATGTTGTAGTTGATCCGTGCATGCTATGTTATTGTTCTTGCCATGTCTAGCTTGTATTTTGTGCCTTCTTGATGGATGTATGCTTTTCTTGCCATGACTTGCACCGTAGTGAGTGCATCGAGCTCGTAAACATGCCTACTTGAGTTATATTTCAGCATGTGCCAGTTTTCACTAAGTCCGAAAACTGATTATGTTTTGCTATGTTCACATGCTTGCACTTGTATTTTCTGATCCCTTTTGGCTCAAGGTCACTAAGGGACTTTTTAAGCTCTTTGAGTAGCTCCATGCCATGCTTTACTTTGTCATGTTCATGTCCTGTAGCATGTAGTTTTGTGGCTCCGAAGAGTGCTACTTGATCTGAAATTCCAGACAAGTGTTAATTTCACTAAGTCTGAGATCTGTTTGCCATATGCATTCTTGCCATGCTTGTTTGAACCTGTTAATGGATGAATTGGCCGTAGCTCAGTGCTAGACTTTTGTTAAGCATCTTGAATGCATCCCTGTCATGTATTTTGTTGTCTTGTTTGGGTGCTGTAGCATGTTCATCTCATTGCATTTAGATGGCTACTTGCTGTAAATCGCAGACCGGTGTCATATTTGAATCGCTTGCCATTTCCAAACCGTAACTCCGATTCCGGCGTTCTTTATATCGTTTTCAAGCGATTTCATCTCATCTTTCCAGTGGCACACTTGGATTCCCAAGTTGAGGCCAGATTCATGCATTCCTTGTCACATCTTGCATATGCATCCCGCATCGCATCCCGCATAGCATATCATCTTTGCATCATTTTGTTTGTTCCTTGCACCTGGTTGATTGTGCCCTTGTTGCTTGTTTGTCTTGTTTTGGTAGAGCCGGGAGACGAGTTCGCTAACGAGGAGCCTGTTGAGTTTGCTTTCGAGGATCCAGTCAACTCTGACAACTGTGCAGGCAAGATGATCATACCCTCGAAATCACTACTATCTTTGCTATGCTAGTTTGCTCGCTCTTTTGCTATGCCAATGCTACGATGCCTACCATTTGCTTTCAAGCCTCCCAAATTGCCATGTCAAACCGCTAACCCACCATGTCCTAGCAAACCGTTGACTAGCTATGTTACCGCTTTGCTCAGCCCCTCTTATAGCGTTGCTAGTTGCAGGTGAAGATTGGAGGCCGTTCCTTGTTGGAACATTTACCTACTTGTTGGGATATCATTATATTATCTTGTTATCTTAAATGCATCTATATACTTGGTGAAGGGTGGAAGGCTCGGCCTCTCGCCTAGTGTTTTGTTCCACTCTTGCCGCCCTAGTTCCCGTCATATCGGTGTTATGTTCCCAGATTTTGCGTTCCTTACGCGGTTGGGTTATAATGGGAACCCCTTGATAGTTCGCCTTGATTAAAGCTTTTCCAGCAATGCCCAACCTTGGTTTTACCATTCGCCACCTAGCCTCTTTTTCCCTTGGGTTACCGAAGCCCAAGGGTCATCTTATTTTAACCCCCCCCCGGGCCAGTGCTTCTTTGGGTGTTGGTCCGAACTAAGCTGCCTGCGGGGCCACCTCGGGGATACTTGAGGGTTGGTTTTACTCGTAGCTAGTCTCATCTGAGTGTGCCCTGAGAACGAGATATGTGCAGCTCCTATCGGGATTTGTCGGCACATCTAGGCGGTGTTGCTGGTCTTGTTTTAACCTGTCGAAGTGTCTTGAAGAACCGAGATACCGAGTCTGATCGGAATGTCTTGGGAGGAGGTCTATTCCTTCGTTGACCGTGAGAGCTTGTCATGGGCTAAGTTGGGACTCCCCTGCAGGGTTTTGAACTTTCGAAAGCCGTGCCCGCGGTTATGGGCAGATGGGAATTTGTTAATGTCCGGTTGTAGATAACTTGAACCCTAACTTAGTTAAAATGAATCAACTGAGTGTGTTACCGTGATGGCCTCTTCTCGGCGGAGTCCGGGAAGCGGACACGGTGTTGGAGTTATGCTTGCGCAGGTTGTTCTCTAGTTTCTCGCTCGCGCTTTGCCTCCTCTTCTCGCTCTCTTTTGCGAATAAGTTAGCCACCATATTTGCTAGTCGCTTGCTGCAGCTCCATATATATTTACCTTGCCTTACCTATAAGCTTAAATAGTCTTGATCGTGAGGGTGCGAGATTACTGAGTCCCTGTGGCTCACAGATTACTATTACACCAGATGCAGGGCCTGATGATTCCGCTCCAGCAGACGCGTTTGAGCTCAAGTGGGAGTTCGACGAGGACTCTCAACGTTACTATGTTTCCTTTCCTGATGATCAGTAGTGGTGCCCAGTTGGGGGTGATCGGGGCCGTGTCGCATGTTGGGTTATCTTTTATTTTGGCGCCGTAGTCGGGCCATGAGTGGTTGGATGATGTAATGTTATTTATGTACTTGATTGACGTGGCGAGTGTAAGCCAACTATGGTATCTCCCCTTTCATTATTATATTACATGGGATGTTGTGAAGATTTCCTAACTTGCGACATATGCCTTCAATGCGATTATGCCTCTAAGTCGTGTCTCGACACGTGGGAGATATAGTCGCATCGAGGGTGTTACATAACCATAGCATGAAACATGTGGATCCAAATCAGCCCCTTACGAAGCAACGCATAAACTAGGGTTTAAGCTTCTGTCACTCTAGCAACCCATCATCTACTTATTACTTCCCAATGCCTTCCTATAAGCCCAAATAATGGTGAAGTGTTATGTAGTCGACGTTCACATAATACCACTAGAGGCTAGACAACATACATCTTATCAAAATATCAAATGAATACCAAATTCACATGACTACTAATAGCAAGACTTCTCCCTTGTCCTCAGGAACAAACGTAATTACTCACAAAGCATATTCATGTTCATAATCAGAGGGGTGATAATATGCATATAGGATCTGAACATATGATCTTCCACCAATTAAACCAACTAGCATCAACTACAAGGAGTAATCAACACTACTAGCAACCTACTAGCACCAATCCCGGACTTTGAGACAAGAATTGGATACAAGAGATGAACTAGGGTTTGGAGATGAGATGGTGCTGGTGAAGATGTTGATGGAGATTGCCCTCTCCCGATGAGAGGAGCGTTGGTGATGACGATGGTGATGATTTCCCCCTCCCAGAGGGAAGTATCCCCGGCAGAACAGCTCTGCCGGAGCTCTAGATTGGATCCGCCAAGGTTCCGCCTCGTGGCGGCGGAGTCTCGTCCTGAAAAGTTCCTTCTTATTTTTTTCTCATCGAAAGACTTCATATAGGAGAAGATGGGCGTCGGAGAGCCACCAGGGGGCCCACGAGGTAGGGGGCGCACCCTAGGGGGGCGCCCCCCACCCTCGTGAGCAGGGTGTGGGCCCCCTAGCCTTCATCTTTGGCAAGGATTTTTATTTATTTGTTTTAAGATGTTCCGTGGAGTTTCAGGACTTTTGGAGTTGCGAAGAATAGGTCTCTAATATTTGCTCCTTTTTCAACCCAGAATTCCAGCTACCGGCATTCTCCCTCCTTATGTAAACCTTGTAAAATAAGAGAGAATAGTCATAAGTATTGTGACATAAAGTGAAATAACAGTCCATAATGCGATAAATATCGATATAAAAGCATGATGCAAAATGGACGTATCAATCCTCTGGCTCCTGGACTCCATCATATGATCGCAGTAACCAGGAAAATGGAAAAAAGTAGTAGGAAAGCAACCGTGAGTACTCATCCAAAGTACTCGCAAGCAAGGAGCTACACTACATATGCATTGATATCAAATGAAAGGGGTAGTATATATGGACTGAACTACAGAATGCCAGAATAAGAGGGGGATAGCTAGTCCTATCGAAGGCTACGCTTCTGGCAGCCTCCATCTTGAAACATATAGAAGAGAGTAGATGGTAAGTTCACCAAGTAGCATCGTATAGCATAAACCTACCCGGCGATCCTCCCCTCGTCGCCCCGTGAGAGAGCGATCACCGGGTTGTATCTGGCACTTGGAAGGGTGTATTTTATTAAGTATCCGGTTCTAGTTGTCATAAGGTCAAGGTACAACTCCGGGTCGTCCTTTTACCGAGGGACACGGCTATTCGAATAGATAAACTTCCCTGCAGGGTTGCATCATATTTCCCAACACGCTCGATCCCCTTTGGCTGGACACACTTTCCTAGGTCATGCCCGGCCTCGGAAGATCAACACGCCACAGCCCCACCTAGGTACAACAGAGAGGTCAGCACGTCGGCCTAAATACTATGCGCGCAGGGGTCATTGCACACCTGCACGTTGCGTACGCGGCCGGTGAGCAGACCTAGCAACCTCCCTTACAAAGGAAGTTGCATTACGCGGTCCAACCCGGCGCGCGCCGCTCAGTCGCTGACATCACGAAGGCTTCAGCTGATACCACGACGTCGAGTGCCCATAATTGTTCCCGCGTAGTTGGTTAGTGCGTATAGGCCAGTGGCCAGACTCAGATCAAATACTCAGATCTCGTTAAGCATGTTATTTTGAAGTAAACGCGAACGCCGACCAGGGCCAGCCCACCTCTCTCCTAGGTGGTCTCAACCTGCCCTGTCGCTCCGCCACAAAGTAACAGTCGGGGGCCGTCGGGAACCCAGGCCCACCACTACCTGGATGGAACCACCTGCCCCTTCAGCCCCCACATCGGAATCACTTGCAGGTGCTCTATGAGCCGACCCGACTTTAGTCACCACATGTATTATATATTATGTATATAAGTATAAACCCGTGATCACCTCCCGAGTGATCACGACCCGATAGTATAGCATGGCAGACAGACAAGAATGTAGGGCCACTGATGGAATACTAGCATCATATAGTAAGCATTTAGGATTGCAGGTAAAGGTAACAACAGTAGTAGCAAGGACAGGCTATGCAACAGAATAGGATTAACAGAAAGCAGTAACATGCTACACTACTCTAATGCAAGCAGTAGAGAGAAGAATATGCGATATCTGGTGATCAAGGGATGGGGGGGCTTGCCTGGAAGCTCTGCTGAAAAGTACTGATCGTCAAGGCGTAGTCGTACTCGGCGGCAGCGTCCGTCTCGAGGTCTACAGGGGAGAAGAGGGGGACGAAACAATAAATACAGAGCAAACAGATGCATGACAAGCAATAACCAGCGCTAGGGGTGTTCTAACGCAGGGTTACACGATATAGGTGAAGGGGGGATTCACCGGGAATGTTTTCCCAGTTCCGGACATGTGTCAAACAGATGACCGGAGGGGAAATGTTCCATGTTCAGATAGTTAGAGGCATCTACGAGGTAAATGGACTGCGTATTCGGATTCTTCTCGTCGTTCTGAGCAATTTTCATGTATGGAACTTTTTCATCTGAATTACGGATTAATTTCTATAATTTTTTAAAGATTTAAACAATTTTCTGAAAATCCCTGAAATTCTGCTAAGTCTGAGAATTCGCCGGTTTTAAACATTATTTGGCTGTTTTCAAAACGCTACAACTATTGTTCTGTACATCCTATGATTTTCTGCCTTATATAAATTTGAGCATTTTTCTGTGATCTACTAGATAGTAGCATTTTCATCTCTGTTAGAGTTCATTTGCTTGATCATCAACAGCTCTAAAGTAGCTATGAAATTAAAGCTGTTTTCGGTTTTCTATTAACAGAACATTGAACTTTGTGATTTTCGTAGGAATTAATCTATACATCAAAAGGATTTAGTCCAGTGGGATAAAATAGAGCTTGTCATGTATACTTTCTACTCATATTATTTTTACTCCTGTTAGTAGTTGTTTAGGCGCTGTTTAGGGACTGCCTTGAGGGTTAGTCATTGTAGATTTAGAAAAGCTAGCAACATCTACAGTAGCAAGCAGCGGTACAGTAGAGCAGGAGCAAGCGGGCAAGGGCGCTGCAGCAAGGGAGGCAAGGCCGTGCGTGAGGCGGACGGGTGCGTCCCGGGTGCTCCGGCGGGCGCGCGCAGGAAGCACCGGCGACACCGGCAACCAGCAGAGCAGCTGCTTGCGGCATCGGCAACAGCAACAGGCAGGGCAAGTAGCAGCGGCAGTGGCATCAGGTAGCAGGAGCGGCATCTAGCAGCGGCAACGCAAAGCATTAGCACTAGCGGCGGCAGCAGCAAGGATAGAGAGCAGTGGCAGGATGCACGCACGTACGTGTACGCGTACGCGGGATCCCGGACGAGCTCAGGGACGACAGCTACGGCAACGGATCGATAGGGAAAGCAGGGGGGAACAGGGGAGGAGCTCACAGTGCATCCTTGGAGTGCTCAGGGAGGGTCGGGGTGGACCGGAGCCACCGCAACGACGGCGAGAGTGGCGACGGCCGGACGAAGGGGACGAAGACGACGTCAGCTCGAGGGCGTCCCGGCTTGAGCTAGTCCCTGGGGCGGACGAAGCCGGCCGAGGGGGACCTCCTGGACGTGCTCCCGCACGCCGGAGACGGCGGTGGCCGCGACGATGACGGCGAGGGGCGTCGGGCGCGAGAGTGGCAGAGGGAGAGGGGGCGCGAGGGGATAGAGGTTAGGGTTCCAGGGGGAAGAAGGGGGCGCCGGGGTCGGCTAAATAGGCGGGAGGGAGGGTGCCGATGGTCGCAACCGCGGCCATGGCGCCGTGGATGGCCGCCACGGCGCCGTCTTTTTTTTTTTGAGACAAGCCACGGCGCCGTCTGCTTCTGTAGCGGCAGGAAGGGGAAAACAGGGGGTGTTGGGCTAGGCTATGCAGGCCTGCTAGGTAGATGGGCCGGGTGGCCCATGGGAGGGAGCTTCATTTTATTTCTGTTTTTATTTTGTGTTTTGTTTTATTTTATTTTCTTTTTACATGCTTATTTAATTTCCACAATAGTTTAGTTTAGTTAAAATACCAAAGTAGTTTCTAAATTATTATTACTATTTATACCTCTGCCACAAAAAGTGCTAGTCCCAAATAAATTTGTTTGAAATTTTATATATTAGAAAAGGCATTTAACTAATTGTTTTAGATACTGTTTTCATTACTTTTGAGCAATTAAACATTCTATAAAAACTTGGTTTCTTCACCAACAATACTTACGAATTAATTTTCATAGTCTGCACATTTTAGTTTTGACATTTGAAAACTTTTATTTTTGACTTTGTTTTGGATTTGAATTTGAACCGATTTTGAACCGACGTGAATTTAAGAACAGTAATCGTGGTGATGTGGCACCATTAGAAGGGGATTATTGTAGCTTAATTATCCGGGCGTCACAGGAAACACCTGCATGGAGTTACTGAAATTGTGCCCCTGCAACCACCAAGTTAGTTGAGGAATAACTTCTATACACTGCACTAACTGTCCATTAGCCACTTTAACTTGGAGAGGTACTGGTATTTTTTCTATAGCAACTGATATTCTGCTCAATAGAGCCTGATCCACAAATGTGCGAGTGATGTCCGAGTCAATCAGAATAAGCACCACCTGATTTCCAACCAAGGCCATCAACTGAATTGTTTTGGGATGATGAGCACCAGATAGGGCAGTAGCTGAGATAGTTGCACATTCTTCCGTATCACCAGTTACCAAGGCATCTAGAACTGCATTTGAAATGATCTCATGGGGATCTACCATCTCAGCAACTTTGAGCTGACCAGTTTGTGCAGCAGGTTGATTGCACATGTGCCCAGGTAGAAACTTCTCTCCACATTTATAAGAAAGACCATTTGCTCGTCTGTATACCTTGAGTTGCTTGGCTTTCCACAAGTCACCTGTTGCCAACTGAGATTTTGAATCAGTTTTTGTGTATGAGTTGCGGAAGTAATTTGTCTTTGGGGTTTTGCTCTGTAACATCAATCCTTCCTGAAATGAAGCATATAGAGCGGCCACCTGAACTGTTGTGGGAATTTGGATCTCCACTCTAGCTCGAAGCTCTTCCTTAAGACCCATCACAAACCTCGTGACTAGAAACATATCACTGATTGCTGGCTCATACAACCTGACAGTGTACACAAGTTGCAGAAACTGTTGTTTATACCAATGTTGGGGATATCGCTTATCGGGAACTTATCGGTCGACCCATGATAAGGGGTAAATCGGCCAGTTTATCGGCATATCGGCTGGTTTATCATCATATCGGTTGATTTATCGGCTGATATATCTTATCGGTCAGACACTGGTAAGCGATAAAACGGCCGATTTATCGGAAGATATCTTGAACAGTCGTTTATACTCCTCCATAGTGCATGTTTGTTTCAACAGCATCAGCTCTTTCATCTTCTGTCTGTATACGTTCACATCGGACTCCTGCAGTACCGCAACACAAAACTGCTCCCACGTATGGAATACCCCTAACTGTTTGAACCCTTGATATGAGTGAGCAGCATTGTCGGACAGATACAAAGAGGCGGAGGTCACCTTGAAATTGTCAGGTATGTGGTAGAGCTGGAAGAAGGCTTCACATCTGTCTAACCAAATCCGCACATCTGAGCCATCGAACCGTAGAAAATCCATCTTAGGCATCCACTGTCGCCTTCCCCCACTCTCCTCAACTGCAAGTGGCACTAGCGGCTGCACAATGGGCAACGGGATAGGTACCTGAACTGGACAAGGCGGCGACCGCATGAAACATGGTCCTGCTCCTAGAATCCATCTGAAACCTCAGATGCAGTCGAGGAAGAGCTCTCTCCCGAGCCCGTGGACTTGCCTCCTTGAGTCACATGGAGTTACCCTTGTTGTACCTGCTCCAGAGTGTCGCATGAGAGATCCACCTTGACTTGTACTTTATCCAGGCGCGCCGCTTGCTCCGCGAGCTTCGCATCCAGAGCAGCGAGCTTCTCGCAGATGTCGTCCACAGCCGCCTACTTGCTCTGATTCGCCCGTAACTCGGTGAATTCCTTGAGCATCCGCTCTTGGAACGCCTCCACCTCGTCGGCGAGAAACCGCGTCTGCGGATTCGGTTTGAATGTCGCCGTGGCTACGTCATTCCCCAACTCAACCCACCTCGGGTCTGGATTTACACAGATCAAGCCCTAGAGCGATCTGTAACCTTCGCCGCGGATTTGCTGGGTACGAAATTGGGGGGAATTTTTTTTGGTGGCTGCGCGAGCGGAAGGAGAGGCTCTGATACTAGATTGTCACAACCTAGGGTCGGCCAAGGTTCGTCGCCGACAAGGTAGCGGGATGAGAGGTAGCAGATTTGAATTTGGTAGAGAGGGAGAGACAACAACTAGGAGAAGATAGTGAGAGGAGGAAGGAGGAGCCTGTGGCTCATAATGATCTATTTCATCGTTGATGCCTATCCACAGCGATCCGACTCGCTTATATAAACGGGTCCGACTCACACTTACAAGGCCCACGGCCCAACACCATTACACGGCTTACAGCCCACTCGACACCCCTCGAATTCAAACACTCTCGCGTCTCCTTGCCGCTTTCTCCTCCCCTGCTTTACGCCTTTCCTCCCTGGCTACGCCTGCTGCCAGCGCTGCAGTCCTTACAAATCTACAATGTGATACCCCAAATCTCGATCGGATCTGACTCTTGTATACTGACTATACATACTCGCAACGAGCACCAGGAATCCTCTATGCTATGCTATTAAGCTATGGACCTATGGTAGAACAAAACTGGCTATACTATACACACCCTGTTCTTTGTCATTTGAAGCTAGCATCCTTGTTGTTTACTGGTGTAAATACATGGTTAGGCAGGTCCGTGCACCGGAGGATGAGATAGAGTAGGAACGCGGCATAAGCAACCACAGCCACGCAGAGAAACGAGCCCGACACCGCGCCCCTAATTTCCGACGAGAAGAAATCCAACAAGAGATAGCCGTTGATCAGGATCGGCAACGACGCAACCGTCCAGGTCACAATCTGCACCAACATGCATGCCAAGGTCAGTTCATAATCATATGTGCGACTGATAATGATTTGGCTAAACTGAAAACAGCTAAGTACAACACTACTAGGACTTGTTGGATTTCAGCATCAGCGGCCATTACTCACCTGTGTTGTTAGACCTATCTTGAACACCCCCATGACCTGCTCCTTGGACACCAACGTTATCAGCGGTATGAGCGAGAAAGGGATCTGAACTGACTGGAGGACGTTGAGCCACTCGTTCAGAACATCCAGCGCTGATTCAGACGCGTTGAAGTACAGCGCAACAACGATCGTTGGCACGATCGCAAAGCTTCGGGTGATCATCGCCCTCATCCATTTCTTCAGCCGCCAGTTGAGGAACCCATCCATTATGAACTGTCCGGCATAGGTTCCGGTTATGGTGCTGCTCGTGCCGGCGGCCAACAGGCCGACCCCCCAAATGGAGAGGATGGGGAAGTAATCTCCCCCAAACTTTTCTTGGAGATACTGTCCGGCGTTTTCGAGCCCGATCGTGCACGCTTCTTCGGTGCCGTAAAACCCTTTGGCGAAAACCGTCGTGACAAATAGGTTTATCATGAAGGGCACCACCAGCGCCATGGTTGATTCGATGCTGTAGTACCTCAGCGCTTCCCGGACTTGGTATTCCTTGTTCTGGTCTACTTTTCTTGATTGGACGAGAGCAGAATGGAGGAACACATTGTGTGGGGTGATGACACATCCCACGATCCCTACTGCTTGCCTTAGTGTTCTTGAGCTCAGCTTAGGAACCAGAAGACCTATTTTGCATAGAGATTATTTTTGCGTCAGATGAAGCAGAATAATGTGGATCAAATTTAATTTGTTAAAGAAGAAGAAGAAGAAGAAAAGATACTTACCAACAATTAGGTCTTTCCCACTGGGTTTGGTTTCTATGAACATCCATGCGAAGGACCAGGCCATTATTGCAATCAGAACTGCAAATAGAGCCTCCAATTTTCTCACTCCGTAGTTCTCGATGGAAAGAAAAATAAAGCTGATGAAAAAAAGTATATTAAGGTAAGTCGAGTGGAACCTTGTGTTCACCCAAATAATAACTACAACAAAATAAATGCTCATCATGTAAGCAAGCAATTTGGAAATACTGGTGCAGTAGCTCTGGTGATGTATAATGTAAAATAACACAAACTTCATTTCTGTCGTTACTCCTATGCTAGTTTTCATGCATAGTGCATACAGTAGAAATCAAAATGATCAAGTAATTTTCACATTTCTGATATCTCCATAGGGAAATGTTCACTCCTGGTCGCCTACAAAGTTCAACAAAAATATTCTGCAGCATGTCATATATCGATGTGATAAATGTTGTTCCATCTCTACAAATGTGTACTGACTAAAAGTTTTGAATGATGCACCGGTCAAGTCGACCAAAAGGATACCACAAACTGAAACTAACTTGATCAAATTTTAGTTTTTGCAACTGAATCTACAAACTGAAACTAATTCGTTCAAATTTCAAGTTTTGCTGCGACTCGCTGCTGAACAGTTTTTTGCAACACATGGACGGTTTCATCCTAAAGATTTGGGGTGAGCCACAGATTTCTGGGAGCTGACAAGAAATCTCCAGTCCAGAATAACTCAAACATTTTGGCAACTGGCATCGAGCAGTACATCTCAATAGCACAAGAAGAGGCGATCAAAACTCACCAGTCCAATGCGGTGATGACAACGCCGGCCCAAATGGGCAGGAATCCGCGGCTGAGGATCTTGATGGCAATGGCGCTCCCGATGACCTCCTGGATGTCGGCGCTGACCATGGAGACCTCGGCCATGAGCCAGAGCGCGCGGCGCACCCAGTCCGGGTACTCGTCGCGGCAGAGCTCGGCGAGGTTCTTCCCGGTGGCCACCCCGAGGCGCGCGGCGAGCAGCTGGACGAGCAGCCCCATGGCCGTGGCCCAGAGAAGCAGCCAGAGCAGCGTGTCGCCGGCGGTGGCGCCGGCCTGGAGGTCGCCCTCGAGGTTGCCCGGGTCGAGGAAGGCGATGCTCATCAGGAACCCGGGCCCCGTGAAGAGCCAGAGCTTGCGCCACGAGAAGGGCGGCGCGCGGCCGGTGGCGGAGAAGAGGTCCTCCTCGTCGGCGTCGGGGTCGGCGGCGATGGACACGACGATCTTCTCGGCCGGCTCGAAGGCGCACTGCTCGGGGTCCTCGTCGTCGTCGGAGGAGGACGCGCGGAGCAGCGCGTGCGCCTCGACGTCGGGGCCGGTGCCCGCGGCTGGGTCCCCGTCGGCGGCCATGGGACAACGGGCGGTGAAGCTGCGTTGCGCGAAACCGAGCGCCGGCCGGCCTTCTTTGCCGGATGTTTCGGGGGCTCCTGTGGCTTGGGAATGCCCGTGGTTAAACCATATGATCCTCGTTGCACAAAACTAAATATACACCCCGGAAATCCACGAGGCCGAAACATTTTGGCTGGTGTGCCCTCGCATGCCTGCATGCCTGCATGCGGCGTGCGTGAACCGTACAGGCGAAAAAGGGCGTGTGCACGGCTTCGCTCTTTGACCTGGGTGTTCGATGCACGCGGCTGCTCTAGCAAGCGCGTGTGGAATGAGCAATCACAATTTAAGTGCTTTACGTGCAGTCCTATCAAGGGGGCTAGGATTGGATGTTAAAGCATCTACAGCCGCAGAGTACAAATATGACCCCTCAAACGCCTCCTAACGCGTCCGGACACGTCCGCGGGCAATAACTAGGCACTACTTAAATAGCCTCGTCCATGTTCATGTATCTCATATCCGATCCCCTATATCCATACTAAATCATGCAACGTCAATCAAAGTATGTAGATCAGCAAACGAACACAGGCAAGCACAATATTTTCACCAAAAGATCGGATGTTCAAACGGCCACCAAAGTTCATACCACGAACAACTTGAAACTACGTCTAAAGCTTGAAACTAAATTGAAATAACGCGGATCTTCTCCACTTCCGGGCCGGCCCTTCCCCTTTCGATCGCCGGCGCAGCTGTAGCCATCGGGGGCTGGTGGAGGATCGTCCCACTCGTCGGACGAGGAGCCGTCGTCGTCGTCGTCGGAAGAGGAGGAGACGATGATGAGGCCCTTGAGGCGCCGGACGGCCCGGTCCTGCTGCCGCTTCAGCTTGGCCAGTCGAGCCGCCTCCATCGCCTTCTCCTTGGCCTCGCGCTTGGACTGCTCGATAGCTAGCCATAGAGCCTTCGCATTCTTCCACCGGAGCCGCCGAGTGTCTGTCTCCGCTGTCATAAGCGACCGGAGGTAGACCTACGCGAGGAGTCGCTTGTCCTCGCCGGGCTCCGCAGGTAACCCACGGCGGCGGCGGACAGAGCTCTCCGCCGCGTCCCTCTCCCTTGCTCGCTGCCTCTCACGGCGGGCGGTGCGCGCCTCTGACTCCTGCATGCATGGCTGGGCTGGTGCCATAGCGACGGGCACAAGCACCCACCGCTACCCGCGTGAGGGAGCAGCAGGCAGCGGAGGAAGGGGACGACATGGGGGAGGCGACTGCGCATCCCACGCGGAGCCAAGCGTGGACCGGGAGGAGCCAGCGCCGGCTTCCTCACTGCAGCGGCGGGGGAGAGGCCAGGCCGATTCGGAACTGCCACCCCTGTCCACCTTGGACCTCTCGAGGGCAATGCGGAGGGCTAGATCCTCGTCGGAGTCGGAGGAGCGGCTGCCGGCGCACGACATGGTGGGCGCAGTCATCGGATTGGTCGAAGTGAATCGAATCGGAGAAATTGGAGGGAAGAAGAGACAGATCAAAGTGGAGTGAGCTAGGGTTTCCGGATTGGGGATATTGTGGGGATGGAGTGGGGGGTGGGCCGAGCTGACGTGGCGGGCGTGCCCGGGCGCGAGGTGGATATGAGGGGTGTCAGCCAGCCCGGGCGTTTGAGGGCCGTTTGAGGTGTCCAGGTGGGTCAAAAAACATGATCGATGAGTGACGGGGCGGGCCGTCCGGGCATTTGAGACCGGTATGAGGCGTCCGGCTGTAGATACTCTTATGAGAGGAAGGGGCCCACCTCCTGAAAATCTCGAGGGGGTGGGGGTAGTTAGATGGAGGATTACGCAGAGTTTTCACAGAGCCTACGAAGGTGTAGGATTTTCGGTGTGGAATTCAGCCCATTGGTTTTCGGATTGAAGAAGACGTTCCTGATTCCTCTCGCCCGAACCGTAGCACCTAGGAACTAATCAACGAGCGGGAGCGCCATCGCCCTAGTGTGCAGCTGACAGGGCATCGGACTGGCGGCTGGTGAAGGACGCTCGTTCCAGCGGTGGCGGTGGTCATCGAAGCGTGCACACACACGTACATTTCAATTATTCCCAGCACAACTTGTTCAGTTTACCACTCTACGCACTCCAGTGGCGATTCTACCGTCCGGGCACCCTGGGCACGTTCCCGGACTCGAGCGCTGCAAATTTTACGAGCAGCCAGATCACAACCTATGATGTACAATCCAAAATACAACAACTTCGTGCTGAATTGGCCTGTCTGGGCATCGTTTTTTTTTTGCCTTTGGGGCTTACCCCCGTCAAACTAGTACGCCATAGGCAGGCCCATCCCTTAATTTTCTTATATGGGCCACAATAGATAGTCAGTTAATTGCATCGCTAGCCTTGTCGGTTCGTCTGTGCGGCACGACTTGCCCTAGCAACTCCAGGGTTGGAGGCGGCGGTCGGTGAGATGGACTGGCGGAGGCATGGCGACCGGCAACACCGCAAGAGACGGTGCACGGCCGGGCCTCCAATCAGGCTATGACCCCAGCGAGCAATGACCGGGATCAAAAAACCCCAGATTCCACTCCGGCACCGGCGCATGGTGGCTCGTCCTAATCACCATCTGCACTTCAGCGAACCCTAGCCATACATGCAGCACTGCTGCACCGGTGAGTGCCCCTATGATATATCGGCAAATTGTTCAATTTACCCATAATATCTTCTCAATTAGCCATTTAATTGGTATTGTATCCTATGTTTTTATTTATTCTGCTATGAAATATTGTTGTATATATTGCACATGGCGTTTATCCAAATATATGATACTTGTGGTGTTTGATAGACCAAAGTAAAATTTCGCTTGTGGTGTGCCCAGGCTTTAGCAATTCGCTAGCTCCGTCCCTGACGCACTCTAATCTCTATTCTTAATGGAGCAGTTGGTAGTCTCCGCCGGTTAATTTTCGTCCCATCTTTCCTGATTTATTTTCATCCTTTCTCCCACCTCCCCCCTTCAGTATTTCCCCACTAAACCGTCGAGCCAAAAAAAAGCTATGTTAGCAATGCCCCCAAGGCAACGCAGTCGCACAAACGGTGAAAAACTCTACGAAAATTAACCTACGAAAATTAACCAGTCGCATAAACGACCCACGACTCGCACGCACGAGTGAGCGAGCGAGGCCTCCAGAGATCCCTTGGCTGCCGCCCTCGCGCTCGTGGATCCCTGAAACGTCGCCGATCCGAGACGAGCCGCCGCCGCCCTCGCGCTCATGGATCCCTGAAACGCCGTCGATCCGAGACGAGCCGCCGCCGCCGAGGAACAAGAGGAGCCACCCCCGCCGAGGAACAAGAGGAGCCACCGCCTTCATTGCGGACCACCAGGTCTCCGTCGGGACACACCGCCGAGGTCCGCAATCGCCGCCGACGAGGTCCTAGAGGAGCCGCCGCCGCCTTCGTGCATCGGAGGATTTGATTGACTTCTCCTCTCCTCTCTTCCACCTCTGGTCGTCGGGTAAGTCGCAGGTATTGTATTCGTAATCGGTTCCAATCTCGCACCCCTGTTTCATTGTTCTTCGTTTGATTCATTTGAGGTGCTCCTTCCGACGATGTCGAGGGTCTTAGTCTCTGTGATTTCTCCTTGTATGTTCTGTTGAATTTTGAATATCGACCTCACATCTCGACCGCGGCTCCCCTTCATCTTCATTCTCACTGCCGAGACAACGTCTCCGCCGACGCTGCCGACCAGTCTGCTGCCGGCGTACCGAGAATCCAACGCCAAAATCCTCTGAGCTCGATGACCCTGATTCCTTTCTCTCCACGTGCCCCGCACGATGTGGGGGTCTCGATGCTCGGACTTGCCTGCCCGACGCCGTCTTCCTCCGCCCCTTCACTCCACGGACCTGAAGGATCCACCCCACTCCGCTGTCTCTGCAACCCACTACTAATGCAACAGCCTGCATGGCACAGCTCGGCCTGCTAACTAAGGCTATGTTTGATAGCAAAGTACTGCAGAAAACAGGGTATTGAAGAACTGCAGTATTTTAACCCATTGGTGCAAGATACCATGGTTTTGACATATCAAACTATTTTGGAGTTTTGATAATACAGCGACCCGTTTGGCTAGCGCCGTATGTAGCGATGCAAAATGAGTTTTAGCTAGCTCAGCGTTGCATGCAACTGATCGGCCATGCACATTTATCATCCGCATGCACAAACTGAACGGCACTGCACGGCCATAGACATGGCTTGTAGCTTCCCTTGGAGGACGCTCAGCATCGCGAAGTAGCCGACTCATCACCGTCGAGTCATGGTGGAGCTGCGCGTGGAGGTAACACGTCACTCTCTGCACATGGCTTTGCTGGTCGGAAGCTGTGCAAGTGCGTGTGGACTAAACGGCCTGACCTTCATCCATATCATCGTCGAGGGGAACCAGGAGCTGCCCGTGAATTGTAAACGGGTGGCCAAGATGGTGTTCGTCATGTCCACAGCTAGCTCCAAGCCTTCTGTGCCACTGACTCCTCGTGTATCGCCATCCTGCCGCGCCCAGGTGTTTCTCTGCAGCCTCTCCACCATGACAACGTTCCATGGCCTCGCGGTGCCAAGCATCGGCATTCATCGTCGTGCGAGGGTCACTCCGCGGCGTGGCCTCCACCGCATGGTCTAAGGCAAGGTACGTAGCCAGGAGGTAATGGGCGGCCTGTGCAGAGAGGCATGAGGATGTACTGTCTCTTGGTTTGTCCATGACCGCCGAAGTAGAAGATCTTCAGAGACGGCGATGCGGCGATGGCTTGGAGCGAGGAAGAAGTTGAAGACACCCGTTTCTTTTGCGTGGTGTGGGCAGAAGGGCGAAATTATAATTCTTTCGGATCATTTTGATCCGGAAGGAGATGGATGCTCCCGTCCCCCCTCGCTCCCCTCTCCCCTCCGGCGTCCCAGCCCCCCCCACCGCCTCCACCCCTTCCCTGCCTCCTACGACGGCCACCTTCCATGACCCTTTCCGACGGCACGACTCCCCCACCGCCAAAGCCTTGCGGGCCGCGCTCGGCGTCGGCGACGCTATGGGTGACGACTTCCAGGCGCAAGTTTGGCGGTGCCTTTCCAAGCATATCAACCCTCGTCGCCATGAATCCCCATGCTTCCTCTCCGTGCATGTCCATCATTCTTCACTCGTCCTTGACGAAGAACTGGTGTCCGTCCTCATGCAAGCCTGCCTGGACGGCAACGCCCCCGCTTTCCAGGTGACTCGCCTCCATGATCAACTCTTTCGCATCTCTGTATCCGATATGCGCATCGTTCAAGCTCTCATTGCCGAGCCCATCCTCGTCGCCACAAGCCACTCCATCCAGTTTCTCCCTTTTCCACCGCCACCCACCTCCACACACCGTCCACCCATCCACCAAACAAAGCCCCTTGACATCGGCGACCGCTTCGGCCATGCCGACGCATTCCTGCGCTCTCAGCTCGGGTTCTTCCCCTCTCCCGGCGTCGACTTCGCGCGCAACATTCATGATCTCTGCTCATCCAAAGTTTTTGCAGCGCCAATTGCCTCGGCCTCGCCCACCTCAATCATCTTCTTCGTCCATAAAGCGGATTTTATGGTCGATGAAACTCTCGTCGCCTCGCTTCTCTCCTTCCGCTTTGGTGGACCTGCGCGTTCTATCGAAGTTCAACGCCTCTCCAACGCTGCGTTCAATGTACCGGTCGCCTTCCACCACGTTGCCACGCTCATGGCGGCCTGCTCCCTGATTGTGGCGCCTCGCATGTTCGCCACCATCACCGTGGCGCCTCATGCCTCGCCGGCCATGCTGGTGGCGCGGCCATCCTCGCCTCTACATGATGCGCTGGCGCCTCCTCACGTAGTCGTCGACGACTTAGCACGCTCCTCTCCGTGCATGGCCTCCATGCAGGTGGGCCATTCTCTCGCCAAGGGTCGGTTGCCTGCTGGACCTATTGCAACTCCCGCAACTAGCTCCACTCTGCGATCGCATGCAAAGGTACGACCGTTCCGGCCTGGCATTTCGTTCAATAAGCTGATTTTTTCTAAGTACCACTGCCTTGTCACCACTCCTACCACATGCCTAACACACCAACCAAATACTCCTATCTGGATCGTGTTCTCTTCTAAGTTAGTTTGCGCTAATGAAACTCTGATTAAAAATGCTCTAGACCACCAGTTTTCGTTCCAACGGGTTTTCCATGCGATCACGCTCGCTCCGAACTTGTTTTTAGTGCATGTGTACTCGGTCAAGGTTAGATCTGAGGTCCTCCATTGCGCGCCCATCCTTTTTTCAAATTTTGAACTTCAACTATTTGACTCGTTTGACCAAGCATCTCAAATAGTGCGATCGGTACCATTGCCTGTAGTGTTTGAACCAGACTCAATCGATCCATTCGCACCCATCCTGCCCACTCACCGCACGTCCTTGCTTGGACCGCACCCGTCAACTAAAAAACTACCGCAAGATCTCTCTCACCTGCATACCAAGATACAACATACTGTTCCATGCGTGGATTCCACTGCTGCTGCCTCGGTTGACCGGAACGCAATCGATGGCCTGGGACACGTGTGCCGCTCATCTGGTTCGGCCTCCCCCGCCAAGTCTCCCCGCATCCTTTCTCCAGAGAGAAAACAAGACGGTGTAGACGACCGCTCCGTACACCCCCTCGACCAACCTAGTTCGTTAAACAATCCAGCCTTAGACCACCCGACCTCATGCCACCCATCACATGCCACTGACGCATCCGGCCCACCTGCGTCGCCACAGCCGCCCCTCGGTCGGCTGCTCGGCCTGCTCGATCCCCCAGGTTCCAACGCGCACCCCATATCTTACCTAACAGCCACTGATCCACGGGTCCCACAATCGCACCCCCGCTCGTCCTCACCGCGCGACAAAACCAACGCATGCATGCGCACGCATGCGACCATCATCACGTCTACTCCACCACCTGCCTCCCCTACCTCCGTCAGCCTACTCTCCGCCCAGTCCCCTCAGCTCCATCCCGAGATCGCCATTACCCAGTGCCACGCCCCTGCCACCGCTGCCAGTCCGCTAAGCTCTTCGATCTCCACGCCGCTGCAAGACCCGCGCAGCTACCGGGAGGTTTTGCTCTGCTCCCCGCCTCGGGCCCCTGCATCCCCTCTCCCCCATCCATCGCCCTCTCCAGCCTATAAATCGCCTCCTTCCCAGATGGTTAGCCTCAAACACTTCCACCACCACTACAGCCGCAAGAAGAAGACTAGGCGTTTTCGGTGCCTTGCTAGCGACCACACCATCGTAGACTGTCGCGACCCCATCCGGTGCTCTCGCTGCTGGTGCTACGGCCACCGGAGCTACAGGTGCAAGGCCATCCGCTTCCTCCCGTTCTTCCTTCCTATGCCCCCTTCACCGCGTATTAACCCTGCTTTTGTGCGACCGCCATGCAGCTCTATGGCACACACGACAGGCACCCACACCGCCTCCGGCTCGTCGGCCAGCTCCACACGCTCCGATGGCGCACCAATCTGGTTCGGCTCCCACTGCGTCCTCACCAACGATCTGCCGCCATTCCGTCTCCCGCTCATCTTCGGACCGCGCACCTCCTCACTCATCCTCCCCCCGACGCCGTCCTTCGCTCCACCCCCACCCCCTTCCTTAGTCACCATTCCCACCGCAACATCATGCTTCCCTCCACCGGCACCACACATCCCTCTCCTTGTCCCTCCAAGCTGCCTAGTCCGCCAGGTGGACAACCTTGCCTACGTACACCTTGCCACTCCTATGCCTAACCCATTTAGGTTCATCCGCCAGGCCCTCGCTCAACACCGCAACAATCCCATGTTCGGCCTCACTTCCTCCGCACGTGGCGCCGGCCGTCTCTCCTTTGCCAACGCAGACGAGCGCCTCGCGGCCACTGGCCATGGGCCGATCCACCACCAGGGCAATTCCCTGTTCTTCGAAAGGCCTGAACACGCTGGCAATAGATCTACGGCCATCTTCGTTCACATGGCTGAGATCGAGGCTTTCGATTATCCCGATGAGCTCTGGCACCCGGAGGGGGCAGACTACTTCTTCTCCCACCTTGGTGACTTTGTCTCTGCCGACCAACACTGCTTCCAGGGTGACCACTCTAGCGTTCGCGCGCTCGTCATGGCTGCCTGCGATTTTGTCCTCCCTCCATGCCTCACGGTGCGTCTCCCCGACAACGACATCGTCGTTGTCAAGATGGAGAGCCGCGCGCTCTTCCATCACGGCTCCGGGGCATCGCCCTTCAGCTCTGAGGACGGGGACGACGGCTCCCTATCCTCCCTCTCATCAAACCCTCGCCTCTCTCCCTCCACTGTTACTCAAATAAGGAACACTGCCATGGCCATGTCACCATTTGCATGCACCTCGGAGTCACCCTTGGGCCCTCCCCCGTCTCCCACTGCTGACAGGCCGCTCGACGGCATCCCAATCCTCGCAGTCATGGCTGACGGCATGCTCGTTGCCATGCTTGTTCATGCCCCATGGACCCCTCCCGCTCGCTCCCCCTCTCCACAGAAGTTGCACGCTCGCTCGCGCCATGCACGTCCCCTGCTTGCACTGCCAGCCCCACCATCTCCACTTCCTCTGCCACCTACGCCGCCTCCTCCACCATCCCCGCCTGCCCTTCAGCCGCTCCCCCTTCCTGTGGATCTCTCCGCCCAGCCACTGGACCTGCCCCCAGAGCCTACGCATGAGTGCCTTGCCAGGCTCATCAGCAGGCGCGCCAAGATGGCTGCTGACTCCGACATCAAGGCTAGACGCAGCGCTAGGCTGGCTGAAATAGAGCCGCCTATCTACTCCTCCATGACCTCCAAGGCCATGCGCTCCAAGGCAAAGAAGCTCGACCTATCTGCTGCTTCTAAGGACCTCTCCGACGCCCTGATCCACGCTCGGCTCTGCGACGACTCTGGGCTCATCGACGGCTCTGCGCACGGTCCTGCCTCGCCTGAGGACCTGGCCGCCGTCGCTGCTGCCTGCGGCGCCACGCCGGAGATGCTGGCGGACCTCGCTTCCGGTTCTGGTGGCCAGGGATCGCCATGATGTGCTCTCTTCTCCGCGGCCACGTGTGTGGCGGCCATGTCTGGCCATGTATCCGGGGCCTCGCTCCGACCTGTAGTCGCTGTGTTAGGTATAATCTACTTGTAATGGTGCTCATGCCTGCTTCTGTCAGTTTGCCGTACTGTACCTTGACCCGAAATGGTTGCTTGTTGGGTCAATACCCCTATGTAAGGTGTCAACTTAAGTTTCCATTATGAAAAACGCTACCTACTCTATCGTGTCCTGGAACGTTGGCGGTCTAGGAGATAATGATAAGTGCTCCAATGTGTTCTCTGAAATCAATCTCCTACGCCCATCCATTGCCCTTCTTCAAGAAACCAAATTACAAAAACCAGACATAATCAAACTACGATCGATCTTGCCGCGCTTCCTAGACTCTAATAACCACCTCGACGCAATCAGAACGGCGGGCGGCATTCTCTCGGCTTCTAACTCACGTTGCTTCTCGCTTCTCAACTGCCAACACAGGCGTTTCACATCCACATTAACGCTATCATGTCTTGCATCGCCACATAATATCTTCATCACTAATGTCTACGCCCCCTCGCAACGAGAGCTAAAACTAGTCTTCCTTGACGAACTGAAACAGATCGAACCACCACCTCAATCTCCTTGGCTCCTAATAGGTGATTTCAACCTGACTCGATTCCCCAATGAACGCAACAATGACAACTTTAGACGATCGGAGGCTGATGCCTTTAACAACACCATCGACCAACTTGCTCTCTTAGAGCTCCCGCTCCTTGATAGAGAATTTACCTGGTCAAATAAAAGACTATCCCCCACGCTGATTCGCCTAGATAGGGTACTGATCAATCTATCTTGGGATGCTCTTTTCCCTAACTCACACCTCACCTCCCTCACTCGATTTGTCTCTGATCA
Source organism: Triticum urartu (assembly GCF_003073215.2). Taxonomy (NCBI): domain Eukaryota; kingdom Viridiplantae; phylum Streptophyta; class Magnoliopsida; order Poales; family Poaceae; genus Triticum; species Triticum urartu. The sequence goes on along the minus strand of NC_053025.1, from coordinate 58,277,441 downwards.
TGTTCCACTCCTCGTCACCGTATCCACATCCGTCCCATCTTCCCGCCTTTTTCGATTTGAACGATTTTGGACCTCCTTCCCAGCCTGTTCTAACATTGTGGGCGGCTGCTGGCAGCCCGGCCCACAGCGCCACGGTGGGCGTTTCATTGATCCGGCGGCTTCGCTCGCTCAAAAAATTAAAGGTACAAGATCGGCCCTAAAGTCTTAGGCCAAGTCGCTGCGGCCCATCTTTCAACGGGAAACAAATTGCAAACTCGCTCTCCAGGCCCTTGACCTAAACGAGGAATTCGCTCCTCTCTTCCCGATCGAACAAAAACTGAGTCTTACGCTCTCCAACTTGCTACAACATACCATCAAATAAAAAATCGCCTTCTGGAAACAAAGGGGAAAGATCAGGGTCGCCATTGACGGTGACGAAAACACTCGATTCTTCCATGCCTCGGCTACGCAGCGCTCTCGATCAAACAAGATTCCCATGCTTTTACACAACACTTCCGAAGTTTTTCTGCACGAACAAAAAGCTGACATCTTAAAGGATTTCTTCCAACAGCTCATCGGGACCTCAAAAAATGCAACATGGAACTTCAGCTTGCAACAACTGTACCCCTCACCCCTCCCCCAGCTCAGTGATCTTGCACAACCTTTCTCTTATGACGAAATATACCAAGCCTTCCTCTCTATGAACACCAATGCTAGCCCTGGACCAGATGGCTTTGGACCCATCTTCTTCAGAAAATATTGGAATGATATCAAACAACCCATCCTAACCTTCTTCGCTGCCTTCCATGATCAAACCGCTTCTTTAGAACGATTCAACCGGGCCTACATGGTCCTTCTTCCAAAATCTCAGGCACCAACAACCCCAGACGCGTTTAGACCCATATCTCTTCAAAACTGCACGCCAAAAGCAGTTGCCAAAGTCCTCACCAATAGAGTTAAACCTCTCATCCCACTGCTCATACATTATGACCAGACTGGCTTCCTTCATGGACGTAACATTGCTGAAAACTTTATATACGCTGCCGATATCCTCAGTGCATGCCACTCCCGTAAAGCCCCGACCATGATCTTCAAGCTCGATTTCAGGAAAGCTTTTGACTCCATATGCTGGTCCTCCCTCATACAAATCTTACAAGCCCGCGGTTTTCCCTCTGACTTCTGTTCTTGGGTACAAAATATCCTTCTCACTGGGAAAACAGCTATCCTTTTAAATGGCGTTCCAGGATCCTGGATTCAATGTAGATGTGGCCTCCGCCAAGGTGATCCATTCTCGCCATACTTATTCATCATCGTTGCCGACGTCCTTCAACGTCTAATCGCAAAAGCGTTCCAAACCAACGTTCTTTGTCACCCGTTACGGCCTAACGAACCACCTGTGACACTTCAATACGCTGACGATACACTGATAATTGCTGCGGCTAGCGACGCCGCCACCATCATCCTCAAAAACACCCTTCATGACTTCGCCCTTGCAACGGGGCTAGTCATCAACTTCCAAAAAACGGCTCTTCTCACCATAGCCACCGACTCTTCCACGCAAAACAGCATTGCCACAACGATTGGTTGTTCCTTATCCTCCTTCCTGCTAGTGTATCTAGGTCTACCACTCTCCCCCACCAAACTGCCTCTCACAGCTTTCGACCCAATCATAGACAGCTTTCGAAAATTCCTCTTCGGTTGGGTGGCCCGCCTGCTCTCTCGGGGGGCACGTCTCACCCTGCTAACTGCGGTTCTTGACTCCTTAACAGTTTATTTTATGTCCGTCTTTCGCCTACCAAAATCGATCATAGCCAAACTAGACGCCATCCGGAGGGCGTTCTTCTGGTCTAACGAGCCAACCTGCACTGGGGCGAGCTGCTTGGTCGCGTGGAAAAACGTTTGCAAACCTAAAGATACTAGTGGTCTAGGCATTAAAAATCTGGAAGTTCAAAACCGCTGCTTGCTTATGAAATTCTCCTCCAAAATTCTACAACACCCAAACATCCCCTGGACCCAATGGTACCACCACCAATACCCTCTTGGCATTGCAGCAAAAACCTCAAAACCCTCCTTCCTCTGGAAGATCATCAACAACAACTTGCCACTGCTAATTGAGCACTCATTTGTGCTCACATACAATGGCCTATCCACTTTCTTTTGGCTTGATAAATGGTTACTGCAGTCTCCCCTCCAAAACGTCTTCCCAAACCTCTTCTCACACTCCATCGATGACAAGGTTTTAGTGGCTACTGTTTGGCAAACCAGCTTGTTGGCGAACCTACGGAACCGTCTGTCTAATGCTGCTGCTCGCGAGTTGGATTGCGTGCTGTTGTTGTTGCAGGATTTCCAGCAAACGGACCAACCTGACGAAAGATCCCTCACCCACGGACTACCGTTCTCTGCCAAGAACGCCTACTCCTCCATTACTGCTGAAGATGATACAGACCCTCACCACGACTTTGTCTGGTCTTCCAAAGTCCCGATCAAAGTCAAGATCTTCGCATGGCTCCTCCTCCGTGACCGGCTCAACACGAAGGCAAACATGTTCCACAAACACATTGCCCAATCTGCCGCATGTCCGCGCTGTCAAGACCCTCATGAAGATGCACTCCACCTCATCTCCAACTGTTCTTACGCTACACAGGTCTGGTCCTCCCTGGGCCTGCCGGCCCCGACCTCCCTTGCTGCTCTGCTCCAACACCCAACGGTTCATGGCCTCAACCCCAATATCTGGCCTTCGGTGGTTCTGACTATCTCTTGGAAGCTATGGGATTCCAGAAACGCGCTCGTCTTCAGGAATGACGATCATACACACAGAACCACCATACGGAACATTGTTGCTGACTTCTCTCTATGGGTTTTTCGGTTCAAAAAGAAAGAAGACAATATCTCCGCTAGACAATGGCTTCACTTCCTCTCTTCAGCTGTACCCTAATGATCATGTTGTAACCAAACTACTATTGTAATTCTCGACTCCTCCTTTTGAGTGGTAATATATTCAGGTGGGGAAGCTCTCCCCCCCGGTGACCGTTCAAAAAAAATTATCAACAATGAAACCACTATGAAGTATGAACAGGTATAAATTTGTGCATATGTGAAATAGAGTTGGAATACTAGATGAGCATAGTCTTAGGTACCAGTACAGAGCCTGCTCCAACACCACGCTTCATGGCTCAACCCAAATAATCTGGCTTCGTGGTCTGACTATCTCTTGGAAGCTTATGGATTCCAGAACGGGGCTCGTCTTCAGGAATGACGATCATACACACAGAAACCATACGGAACATTGTTGCTGACTTCTCTCTATGGGTTTTTCGGTTAAAAAGAAAGAGACAAATATCTCCGCTAGACAATTGGCTTTCACTTCCTCTCTTCAGCTGTACTAATGATCATGTTGTAACAAACTACTATTGTAATTCTCGACTCCTCCTTTTTTTGAGTGTAATATATCAGGTGGGGAAGCTCTCCCCCCCGGTGACCCGGTGACCGTTAAAAAAAAAAAGAGGTGTGGGGTTCTTTTTATTTGACAGAGAAAATACTCTGGTTTTGGAAATACCACAGTATTAATACTGAAGTTTTTGTGGGTAGCCAAACACCTCACAGTAAATTAAACTGTAGTATTTTAAAAAACTGTAGTATTATCAGAATACTTTAAAAAAACTTCGCTATCAAACGGGGCCTTAAGGTTTGCCTCAGTTTTCTGCATTTTTTGGCAATGCAATTTCCCCCAATATACAATTATACATGATATGCTATGACATAAACATGTGAAGCCCTGTGCATCTTTGGTTCTGATTCTACTACGTGCTGGTCTGCTGTCATGCAACACAGAACTGATTCTCTTGAAAAATACAGAATGAAACAGCTTCATTAGTTGTACTAAACTGATCTCGCACGAGTCATATTTCTCAATAACTGATGAACATTCAGAAGAAAAAACGGTCTGTTTATTTTTGTAATATATACTATTAAAGGGGAGTCCGTCGTCGTTTCGTTCGTATCTTTAGTCCCATCATACAGTCATTAGTTCTAAGGTACTTCCTCAGTAAACAAATATAAGAACATTGTTCTAAGGTGAGAATGGATGTGCATCTCCGTTATGTATAACTACAACAGGCTTATGTGATCTTATCATGAAGTCATTTTTCAGTTTGTGCCCAACGCGACTGCATGTAAATATGTAATACGCTAACTTTGTTCTTCCTTTTTGTTGTTTGACTGACTCAATTTACCATCTCAAATGCCATTCCCTTTATAGCTAGCACATCATCTCCAAAGAATTTATTTAAGTTGAAATCCAGTAATTAAATGTTGATCGGATAAGCAGGCTGATGGAATCTTGGTCAAATTTTTTGTTTTTACTGGATGGAACTAGAACTATTATTTCCTGAATATATTGGATCACAAAGAACTAAATATATCTACAATGTCTTTGGGCATATTCTGAATTTGCAGAGTTAGCACAAACCTGGAAGCATATATGCAGCTCCCAGATGTTGCAGGCAAGAGGAAGGGCACGTACGTCATGCGATACCACGGTATTTGTGATTTTCCAACTAATACAGTGTTAGCTCTATGTTAACCTTCTTTTAGGTACTTCCCACGATTTTCTTTGTAGGAAACCCCACAAATATTAATAGGTGTATATTCCCATTAAGATGCTAAATTTTGTTGGTCTTATTTATGGGATAGCGAAACATTTCTGTGTGCACTCAATTGTCAGTTTGGACGCGCTGGGTGTTGGGAGTTTTGAGCTGATTAACACCAATACTGCTTCTATATCCACCTCTACTATTATTGCTTCTACATTTCCTTATTGCATGTATTTGTTTCCAGTAGGTCACGCCACCCTTTTCTACTGAGTTATATACACCCACTACGTTGGTGTTGTGACCTCTATGTAGATGAAATATATTAGGTCTGTACGAATAATTTGTATGTGATTTCATACAGTATCTTGTTGATGCTATGAGCATCGATTGGCATATAAGATGAAGGAGCTTCTAGCGCCACTTCCGATCAGTGATTGTATGAAGGCAACAGTAACATATTTGAACCAACAGTGGGGCACAAGGTGGTGTCAGTAATCTGTAGAGCTCTCAAGGAAAGATGACATGATTATTTGAGTTAGTTGAGCATCACCCAGGTCATAGGTACATCAATTAATCTTGGATTTTCCCTGGTGGCACTCTGATCTCACCACACTAAAAGGTCTACAAGATCAAGATATATGCACATAAATAATTATTTTGCTAACTAAATTGGTCAGTGTAATACTCCTACAACTAATTAATGATATGTACCATCATAAGATTAAATGGATTGTACAAGAGAATTCTTGCTACTTTGGTATGACGGTGTTCGAAGGGGCTAGAAGTATAATTGATTTTCATACTATTGAACTTAGCTAACTAGATGTTTCAAAGCAAAGGCACATGAAGGAACACATATGAGTTTCAACTGGCAGCTCTCGTCAACATTCCTAGAAAAGTTTAGGAATATTTCCATGACAATTTTTTATATTAATTACTTGTATGGGTGATGGTAATGTTGACATGTTTTTTTGGCTCCTTTGTACACGGATTAGGCTTGTTCAGCACAGCTCATTTTCTCAGGATTAGGCTTGTTCTTTCTGTACTGAAAATAGTATTCGTAGTAGCATGCATTTTCACTCAGTTTTTTTTGTAGGAGACCTCTATCTGGTAACCAGACTCTCCACGTGGACGGGAATAAGAAAGCATAGCAGAGACATGAAAAGGTGGGGTGCGGCCTTGAAATGCTCATCAAATTGCCGGCTCCATGTTGCCTCCCCACTATCATCATACTTGTCTGCATCAAGAATAGTGTAGGCGCTGCTGCTGGGGGAGGTGCGCCGGTTGAGCTCGGCCGGGCAGCACTTTGAGCCGCTATAAAAATATCATGGTCATCTTTTGGCGAATACAAAGATGTTTGTAACCTCATAAGCAGAGCTCTGTACTGCTGCTTGTATATTGAGAGATACTACAGGAATTGATACACTCATAGCTTATCTTTTCTGATCTCTGTCGTGCATATGTTTCAACTAAATTATGGTTATTGTTTATGTTTGTCAAATTAAGCCATTGATAGGATAAGCAAAAGTAGTTGTTGATTGACAAAGCTGAGAGACAATTTACAGACATTATACCAGCTAGGAATTTATTGGTGGGACAAAATTATGTCATGGTTTATATACAGGTGATCGATACTTCAGGTAGCTCACTACTTTTGATTCCATAGATCAAATACTAACAATTTTTCTTTGGATACAGCAAGGATCATACCCCACCCACGCGGTGGCACGACGCAGAAGGGCTACATGGGTTAATAGCGGCGTGTGCAATGGAAGGACGCCTACGAGAACAAGCTCGCCGAGGTCTTGGAATTCCAACCTAGGTAAACAAGTGAGCTCACTTTATAAGTTTGCCCTTTTTTGGTGATGTGGGCTAGCTCATTCATTAAAGCTACTCAACTCTGTATTTTTCTCTCTTTGGTGATTGGATTATTGCTACTCTATGTTGAAGGATCTTTTCATGCCAAATTTAATAAATATTGTCATGTTTCCATAGATTGCCTATTTGCTCACTCTGCGTAGAATGGTGAACGTTTGTAGAATGGTCACTTGTTCATGGTTTGATTATTTTTATCAGTGCACACACCTTCAGAAAATAATCCAATGAGGCTAGCTTGTTCTTTCTACTTTTGTACCTACACGTGGGATGCTCTGTTAATTTTGTTGTGCAAATAATCATTCTTTGTGTTGATGAGCAATGACAACGACTCCTAAAATTAAAAAACTTGCTGAAAGTACGCTTTGTTGCAATACAATCCTATTTATAAACATTACATTTTCTTGATAGGTTGTGATTAAAATTTGTTGCTTTTACCCACTTTGGTGCTGCTTCAGTGTATGCGTACTAAGTTGTAAAAGGAGATGATTGTATATTTTGCTTTATAGTGCACTGGTTCACGAGATTGATGCTGAGAAGATTCAGTTTGCCGCGCTACACATGAGAAGATTCTTTTGCTTGAAAATATATTGTTTTCTCGGTGCACATACCTTCAGAAAAAGAGAAGTGCTTGAACGAAGATTCTCCTCCGTCATCTAACCGATGGTCAGATGTTTGTGCTTTTCCATCATGGTTTAACCTAGGATCAAGATTTCTTTTCTACATCATGTCCTTCTCGGGAAAGTTGTTGTCGATAACTCAATTGATGTGTTCCTTTTTTTCTTCAAGAAACTCGATATAGACCAGGCAGGAAGGAGGAGGTGGAGGAGGCGAGAAGCTGTGGCGTCATGCTCTCCCCCGATGCTTTCAAGTCGTCCGCCCTGCACCAAGGCACTCCTCTCCCCACTCGATTCCGCTCCTCCACATTTGGTCCTTCAGTTGTTGATGTGTTGAAGGAGGCTCCACGGAGGCGGCGGCCATCGAGCTCTAGATTTGGCAGCAGCGGCACACCGTACGTAGTGCTCGCCAAAGCTAAGGTAGGTCTCCCGTAGATCTCATCCTCCACTTTTCTGAAGAGATGGTTTTCAAGTCTTAACTGTAACATGGGATCGTTGCAGGAACTGGCGAAGACCGCTATAATGCCCCACGTCATATTAAGGATAAGCTGTTCTGGCAATATACTTTTGCTCGTGAGGAGCTACATCTTACCAAGAGTTTCAAGGATAGGACTAAGACAGATATCAGTTTTTGCCTAATTGTAGTTTATGGTGCTCCTTTTTCTTTATAGAAATTTCCTATGCTCTTATGCTCACGTGGAATAGCAACATCACAACCAATATTAATGTGACTTGTTCGTCTTTTGCAGAATTTTTTTAAGGCCTCGTCCTGCTTGATTTGCCAGCGTGTGTGCACTCCCGAAATCCAAGTTTACATCACTGCATACAAATTTGTTGGGCACCTCTGAATTCGTTGCATGCGTTGATTCGCATGGGAAGCGGTCGCTACAGGTTGATGCAACTTCCCCAACTAAATGCACGGATGATACTTCTTTATGGCTGTGACTAACTTGTCAACCTGGGTAAAAGAAAAATATTTACTGTACAAATAGGAGAAGGCAAAAAAATCATCTCATATATTAGATTGCACCAGTAGTATTTTGGGAGCATAAATTCTTCATTAGAGACATAGGAAAATTGTCTTCCAGATGTTGCAGGCGAGAGGAAGGGCGCGTCATGCGATGTCATGTATCCAGTAGTGGTTTCTTCTCCCATACGGTATGCCCTTACTCTCCGGTCTGTACGTATGTATGCTTTTCCACTTAATACGGTATTAGCTCTATGTTAACCTTCTTCTAGGTTCCCCGCTCTGGGATTTTCTTTGTAGGAAATCTGAATAATATAAATAGGTATGTTTTCCCATGAAGATGTCTGGTTTTAATCCAAAAAAATTACATTACATGGTATGCTAAAATGGTTTGTATTTTAGAGTTTACTCCCACTTATTTGTGTGTTCTTCCATAGTAATAGAATTGCTATCAATTAGACTTCTTTGTGTTCCCTGAAATTAAATGGTTTGCCATAGAGGATGAAATTTGAGTATGACAGTTGTTGAACTGAAAATAATCTAGCGAGCAACAATAAACTGAAGAATACCTTATCATATTGCAGTGCCCTATGAGTGAATAACAGGCCAATACACTGGCAAAATGAAAATGCTTTGTTTGGATACCAAGAAGAAAAATAGTTCACATTAAGAGACTATTTTAAAGTTGTTTCCAGTAGACTATTAGATATGGTGTTGCATGGACCCTTTTAAAATTAGCTTCTTGATTTCATTTGGCAGGATGGTGCCGCAAAACTCTGGTTAAATAGCTGCTACCATCCCCGTACATGATAAATAAAGTTTTTTTTCTCAGTGTAGAATTTGGTGTTTAGTGTAGTGCTTGATGTCTCCGTACATAACAAGACAAGCTGAGATTTATTTTCTTAGTTTGGTTGCTGGTCTTATCTCAAACTTGGGTGTCCAATGTAGTCCTTGACATCCCATGTACGCACTGTTGTATATACTTGTTGATTCATGCAAAAGTATTAACTGAGAGTTTATTGTGTTTTGCAAGAAACATTAATTCGGAGAGTCCACCATACATTATTTAAGTGCTGGTTAAATGTATACCACTAGAGTTGATTGAGGGGCTAATCAGCAGGGTGTAATCAAGGTTGGACTTATTGCTTCGAGGCACAATCTATATTTCACAGCATGTGTAACCTTGCAGGATGTGTTTTATTTTCTTTCAATACACCCAACCCTGCTTTCAATTAAATTCACTTTGGTTGGACTGAACTTCACTGATGAAAAATATCATTGTCGTCTGTCGTGTCTCCTTAAAAAAGAGGAAACTGTCGAAATCTTTGTTATCAGTGCACATATCCTTTTGCTCTTGGTGCATGGGCTATAGGATTGTATCAAATTATTTGTTCGACACGAGTCACAAAAAACACTGAAGCATATGTACTTGATGCAGATGCATTTATATACATCTTTTGTGGGATTTACCTATTATCTTTGCCATAGACATGGAAAGCCATCGACCAGTTTTTGTAGTTTGGTAGCTTTCACATGCCCATAGTATAATTATGTTAGCCTTTGCATTTTTCTGATGATGTTGTCATGAGCTGAACATATACTGGGAGAATAATTGACATTTTGCCTATGATATCAATATACCAAGTTTTTGTTTGGTTGGAATTTTAACAGCATCATATTCATATGGTTATGTACTGCAAAATACCAAAGGAGGGGCCAAACGTTGTACGAGCTTCGACAAACGGAACCTGCCTACAATGCTGTGGCGGGGTTGGGGGCAGCTGTGCGGTGTGAGTTGGTCAAGTCTGAGGATCACGGCCGACAACTGCATCTTCAACCTCTACACGATTAGTGATATTTGGCTATGTTAAGAGGATTAGCGATAGAGTAAAATTATTAGGATGATAAAAAGTGTTAGGCTATTTTTCTTTGTATATGTGATTATAATGACGAGGTATGAGGGTCCGTATGAGTGGAACTATCAGCTCTCACACAATGCTAAAATAAGAAGAAAAAAATGAGAGCACTATCAAAATTGTTTGGGAAAATTTCTGAATTTGTCAAAACTACGAGGATGGAGTGGATGACGAATGCATCTAAGTTAGGGAAAATAGGAATGCCTATGGCAATTTGGCATACTTGGAAAAAAGATGCGGAAATTTGGAGTTGGGTGGAAATGTAGATCTGAAGCCAAGTAGCTGATATATTCCCTCCTTTTGGGTTTAAAGGGCCTATCTATTTTTTTTTTGCTTTTTCGTTTTGGTTTAAAGGCCTATCTCTATCCTATGTTTAGATTCCAAAGCATATTAAATCTCTACATGTAAGGATTAAAAAGAACTCACCAATGCATGTAATGTTCCTACTCAATTAGTGGCCACTAATGCATATGCCATAGTTAATGATAATTAGTGCATCTGTTTAATTGGGTTAGTATTGCAAACTACAAAAATCATTCTACCACTCACCATTTGCCTTGTTTGAGGAGATTTTTGAGTTGAGAATTTTAAATTAAAAGGGAGGGAGTATTCATTTCCTAATCCGTGGATTACGAACGATGGGACTGACTACACCAATTTGGCAGACTAAGAGAAAACACTAGAGGATTTGGAGCACAATGGCCGAAGTGCTGAAATTGAGGGCCTCGTAATAGACCCATGTGTTGGTGCACGGTGCGCACATGAATTTTATTTTATGGTATCGCAGAATGGTAAAGAATTGGTTTGTTCGGTCCGTTTCCGCGAAGAGTATCCGTTATACATTTTGAGACCTTCGATGTGAAATATTCGTGCTAACTACATGTACTGCTTATGTAGGATGGGTATGGGTTGAGACAGATTTTTTTATTATACTTGCTCAAATATCGTGCGAATGATGCTAAAGACAACATTGCTGACATTGTGCTATATTTTTTTCTAAAGTATATCAAGTAGATCTTAATTTGTAAATGAGTAGTTGGATAATCACTCCATATGTACACATTGCCAAATTGTCCTTTTGTCATCAATTTACATTGCAAGTTAAATGGACTTCAATTACTATCCGATTGTGCCCGTACTATCTATTCTCTACATGTAAAATTTAATATGCATTATGTTTATATAACTCCATCAGCATATTTCAAAAGCCCATGGCAACGTACGTGCATTCTACTAGTCTAAAATAAAATTTTTGTTCTTATTTTTTTCTAAGGAAAGATTTTTGTTCTCCTTGAAGTTGCTTGTTTTAACTGTGGACAGTGAGGCAATTAAGCTCACCAACACCTTTCCCATATTATAATTATATGAAAGATGGTAACCGATCCAAGTTTCGACTTTCAAGTTGTAACATGGAAAGATGATAACTGTATCTGATACTGAGTAGTACTTCCTCTGCATCTAAATATAAGTCTTTTTAGAGATTCCACTATGGACTACTTCCTCCGTTTCATATTACTCGTCGCTGATTTAGTACAAAATTGTACTAAATCAGGAACGAGTAATATGGAACGGAGGGAGTACACACGAAGCAAAATGAGTGAATCTATACTCTAAAATATGTCTATATACATTTATATATAGTTTGTAGTGAAATATCTTAAAAGACTTACATTTAAAAATGGAGGGAGTATATAGTAAGGAGATCAAGCCATGAAGTTACTCCATGGATAAGCAACACGGTTCAAATATAGCTAGCATTCATTTATCCTAGGAGTTTTTAGAGAAGGCCGCACACTATGACAATATCCGAGGAGTAAAGCAGTGACAATATCCGAGGTAGACTTTAAGATGTTGTAGCTTTTTTCCGATTCGTTTCTATCTAAGTATCTAAGAGCATCTCTAGCAGACCCGTATAAATGGTCAAACCCTTATAATTTTTGCATTTTACAGTTTTGGTCGAAAAAATTGTTCAAAACAGAAACCGTAAAAGTGGTTTAACCCGTAAATTTTTTAAGGGCCACTGAAAATGCACACCTGAAACCCTTATATTTGGAGGTTGGAAGGCCGAACCTAAGAGGCCCCGTATACCGGTCAAACCTCGTCGGAGCAAACACGCCGTCGTGGAGTTTGCCAGAATCTGCCCTAAACTCGCCGGAATAAATCACCGCACACCGAAAAAGGCAGCTAGATGCCGCAATCGATCGCCGCCAGTTTGAATTGGACGAGGTCGACATGATCGTGGCCTCCCATGACCTCAGCCTGGCCGCCGGAATCCTCTCGGCGCGGTAGGCAAAGGGGCACGACTCGGTCGACGCGGCTGGCAATAGAGCAAGGCGCGGACGGCAGAGGCGACGGGGCGTGGCCGACGAGTCTGGGCGTGAGGAAGGAGCTCTTTATCCTAGTTTTATAGTTTGTTTTACAGTATCTGTTCGGCCGTAGCTAAAATGAACCCTTAAAATGCTTTTTTCCGACCCGTATCCCAATTTTACAGTTTGTGATTTTAAGGGGTCTGCTAGAGATGAAACGCCATAACTTTGTCCTGGCGATGTCCTTAGGGCTCCCCGTTCTTGGCGATTGCCAGGCGATAGCCACGGCGCCACCGCCGTCGGACGCTGCACCGACTGCGGGTGGCCTGCTCTCCGTGTCCCTGCCTAGGCAGGACGACGGAACTGCGGCGGCCCCGTCCGCCACCAGATCGCATGGCACCCTTGGCCGTCATGATCCCGCTATGCTCTACCCGCAGCCTGGATTCGAGAGGAGTCCGGCTTGTCCATGCAACCAGGGAGACCCAGGACTCCTTGACATCTCCTGCAAGAAATCGGAGGATCCTGCCTATATTAAACGCCCTGAAGCCGAAACAGGGGTCGTCTGGAAACCTAGCAAACTGCCAGATCGCTCTTCTCTTGCAACTGCGCCGTCGAGAAAGTTCGCTCCTTCTGTGATGTCGTTGGCTTCGCCCCCTGCGGGCATGACTCTGCCGGAGACCGGTGTGGTAGCCGCTCACCTGAAGCCTGATGATGGGAGAACCGAGGCCCCTACCGCAATGAACCGGCGGTTGCAGGCCGGGATGAATGGCAAAACGGAGGGAAACCAGGAGATACAGCACGCCGGGATGGAGGGCATGATCCAGGACCAGGACATAGAGGAGAGGAACAACATTACGGAGGCAGTCGGCCATGGGGCCGCCGGCGACCCGACGGGGGCCGGAACCGAACAACATTACGGAGGCAGTCGGCCATGGGGCCGCCGGCGACCTGACGGGGCTCGAAACCAGGAGATACAGCACGCCGGGATGGAGGGCATGATCCAGGACCAGGACATAGAGGAGAGGAACAACATTACGGAGGCAGTCGGCCATGGGGCCGCCGGCGACCTGACAGGGCCAGCAGAGCCCCGTCAGGAGCAATGAATATACTAAGCTAGAACTGCCGAGGTGGGAGGAACCCTCGGACAGTTCGAGATCTTGTGAGTCTGGTTCAGACTCATTTTCCTAGTATCGTTTTTCTTTATGAGACTAGACAGTCTAGAAATAAAATGAAAAGATATCGTGCTCGGTTAGGTTTAAGTGGTTTTGATGCCATAGATATTGTTGGTCTAAGTGGTGGTCGTGCTTTGTATTGGCATGAGTCTTTGAGTCTGGATGTAAAAGCTATGAATCGTCGTTATATTGATGTGTATGTGACTGCTGCGGAGGGTGAGCCACCTTGAAGGCTTACCTGCGTCTACGACGAGCCTCGGACGGAGGACCGTCATCTTATGTGGTCCCTCCTCCGTGATCTTCACCACCAGGCTGACATGCCATGGATGGTAATCGGTGACTTCAACGATGCTATGTGGAGTTTTGAACACTTCTCTGAAACACCTCGTTCGGCGGGTCAGATGATTGATTTTCATGATGTTTTGGAAGTGTGTGGTCTCGGTGATCTTGGTTTCGCAAGACTCCCATACACATACGATAATCGGCGTAGCGGGAGGGCCAATGTCAAGGTCCGGCTAGACCGAGCAGTTGATACGTCTTCAAGGTATCTATAATTTTTGATTGTTCCATGCTGTTATATTATCAATCTTGAATGTTTTATAATCATTTTATGGTCATTTTATATCATTTTTTGATACTAACCTATTGACATAGTGCCAAGTACCAGTTGCTGTTTTTTCATGTTTTTTACATCGCGGAAAATCAATATCAAATGGAGTCTAAATGCCACAAAACTTTATGGAGAATTTTTATGGGCCAGAAGGAACACAACGGGCCCTGGCTGCGTCTGGGGGGTGCCTCGAGGGAGGCACAACCCACCAGGGCACGCCAGGAGGCCTAGGCGCGCCCTGGTGGGTTGTGCCCACCTCGGGTGCCCCCCAGACCGCCTCTTTGCTCTGTAAATACCCCAATATTTCCAGAACCCTAGGGGAGTCGATGAAATATTCATCCAGCCACCGCAGAGTCCAAAACCACCAGATCCAATCTAGACACCATCTCGGATGGGGTTCACCACCTTCATTGGTGCCTCTCTGATGATGCGTGAGTAGTTCTCTGTAGACCTTCAGGTTCGTAGTTAGTAGCTAGATGGCTTCATCTCTCTCTCTTGATTCTCAATACAATGGTCTCTTGGAGATCCATATCATGTAACTCTTTTGCGGTGTGTTTGTTGGGATCGATGAACTTTGAGTTTATGATCAGATCTATGTTTTTATATCCATGAAAGTATTTGGGTTTTGTTTGGACAACTTGATCTATTTATCTTGCAATGGGAAGAGGTGCTTTGTAATGGGTTCAATCTTACGATGCTTGATCCCAGTGACAGAAAGGGAACCGACACGTATGTATCGTTGCTACTAAGGATAAAACGATAGGGTTTATCTCTACATAGATAGATCTTGTCTACATCATGTCATCGTTCTTATTACATTACTCCGTTTCTCCATGAATTTAATACACTAGATGCATGCTAGATAGCGGTCGATGTGTGGAGTAATAGTAGTAGATGCAGGTGATACGTCTGCAACGTATCTATAATTTTTGATGTATTCATGCCATGTTTATAATATTTTTACATGATTTTGGTATTATTTGGTTAGAACTAACCCGGACTGACGCTGTTTTCAGCAGAACTACCGTGATGTTGTTTTTGTGCAGAAATAAAAGTTCTCGGAATGTGCTGAAAATCAACGGAGATTTTTTTGGAAAATATAAAAAATACTGGAACGATGAGTTACCGGAGGGGAGTCCCGTGGGCCCCATGAGGGTGGAGGGCGCGCCCACCCCCTGGGACACACCCCCTGCCTGCAAGGCGATTAAGTTGGGTAACGCCAGGGTTTTCCCAGTCACGACGTTGTAAAACGACGGCCAGTGAATTGTAATACGACTCACTATAGGGCGAATTCCGTTGCCGCAAGCCTCTGTAGCCACCAAAAACCAATCGGGACCCTGTTCCGGCAACCTGCCGGAGGAGGGATCCATCACCGGTGGCCATCTTCATCATCCCGCCGCTCTCCATGACGAGGAGGGGGTAGTTCACCCTCGGGGCTGAGGGTATGTACCAGTAGCTATGTGTTTGATCTCTCTCTCTCTCTCGTGTTCTTGATATGGCACGATCTTGATGTACCGCGAGCTTTGCTATTATAGTTGGATCTTATGATGTTTCTCCCACTCTATCTCCTTGTGATGAATTGAGTTTTCTGTGGGAACCTGGAATTAACTTCCATACCCTCCTATGTATATTTGTCAACCCCAGGATCATTGTTGAGAACACAGCGAAATGGTATCATCGCACAATGCGTAAATGTATTACAAGTTCAATAAATATTGCCACAAGACATACATATAGAGAAATGTCTCATGACATTTATTACAATCAGAAAACATCGGAAAGTACAAATGCGTAGCGACTCCATCTCAGCCACAGGCAGTCGATGTAGTCCACGTGACCTCACTCCTACGGATCGCCATAGGTTTCATAATCATCACGTTCGTCTTCATGGAACTCTGTTGTCAACAAAATTATTTCCATGAGTACATTGCGTACTCAACATGCCTCCCTCGGGGAAGGACCTAATAGCTACATGTGGCTTCAACGGATGGCTGTATGGCTCATTTGCATAAATGCTAATTTTGTTTCAAAAAATATAGCAGTTGAATAAAAGCAGGTTTTGATGAAAACATGTTTCATCTCCAAAATAACTTTCATCAAAGTGAGGATCCTCGATCAACTGACACTCTTCATAGGTTCCAAGAATAGGGGCAATGAGAGAATAAGCAAGACAGGTCCCGTATGTCAAGAAAGATTCATGTGTCGTCCATGACCGTGGACATGGCTATTCGGATAGTTTTACACTCTGCAGAGGTTGTACACTTTACCCACACGACACAATCCCGACTTGTTGCCACCAGTGGCCGCTGTCGTAGTACACCATTTGGTATACCAGCAGGGAGATTGTGACGAGGTCTTTCATTAGACCAAACTTACTGTGCCAAGCGCACTAGGTTTCAACATGGAAGTAACCGCAGTTCACAGTCCGGGCCCCCCTTTTGTGCCGAGGACACTCCTCACAAGGCAGATATCCCATCCGCGGTACGGCGATGATGACAATAAGGGTGAACTAACTAATCAACCAAGCTAGTGCCCATATAGCATGTGGCTATACTGTTAACACAATCTTCAAATCCAAGACTTATTAGGCCTCATGCGGCACGGATGACTGATTGCCCCCTTCAACTCGTGAAGGGCAGCCAATCACTCCTTCAATCCTTGATTCAGCTGTCGCCCGCACCAATATTCAGATGGTAAGTTTCACCCAGAGTAGAAGAGGATAGAGAGGGTCAACAAGGGCCAACTGGCCTAGCTCAGCGTTAAGTTTCAACTGTTAATGACTTAGGGGTCATTCATCAAAGCACCTATAGAATGATAAGCATGGCTAAGCATTTCTACTCTACCAGAATACTATAATTCTACTCAGGTGTCAAATGAATAGGCGACAAGCGGATCAAGGTAATGTGTCAATCGACACGCTAGCTACGAGAATTAAAATAGCATGCATATAGTAACGATAAAACACAATGCAATTTTGTAAAACATAGGATAAGTATGATCAAGAAGGAGGCATGCCTTCATTGTTGAGTCCTTCTTCGGTAACTTGGTTCTATCCATATTCCACATCGTCGTCACTCCCTATTCGTCGTAACGATAGCAACTGAAAATCAAATAAATACCGAAGCACAAGTAAATCCAAATGACATCCAAAACAAATTAAGAGTGGATGGATAATAGGATATTGATCAAGATGGAGATTCCAAAAATGAAGTAGCATGATAGGAAGGTAATATATATGATTCAATGAAGGGAGAGGGTTAGGTGCTACCTCTTGAGCACTGCGTTGGTTTTCCCTTGAAGAGGAAAGGGTGATGCAGCAAAGTAGCGTAAGTATTTCCCTCAGTTTTTGAGAACCAAGGTATCAATCTAATAGGAGGCCATGCACGAGTCCCTCGCACCTACACAAACAAATAAAATCCTCGCAACCAACGTAATAAAAGGGTTGTCAATCCCTTCATGGTCACTTACGAAAGTGAGATCTGATAGATATGATAAGATAATATTTTTGGTGTTTTTATGATAAAGATGCAAAGTAAATAAAGCGAAATAAAAACGGCACCAGAAATAGCTTGTTAATGGGAGATTAATATGATGGAAAATAGACCCGGGGGCCATAGGTTTCACTAGTGGCTTCTCTCGAGAGCATAAGTATTACGGTGGGTAAACAAATTACTATTGATCAATTGACAGAATTGAGCATAGTTATGAGAATATCTAGGTATGATCATGTATATAGGCATCACGTCCGAGACAAGTAGACCGACTCCTGCCTGCATCTACTACTATTACTCCACACATCGACCACTATCTAGCATGCATCTAGAGTATTAAGTTCAAAGGAACAGAGTAACGCTTTAAGTAAGATAACATGATATAGAGGGATAAACTCATGCAATATGATATAAACCCCATCTTGTTATCCTCGATGGCAACAATACAATACGTGCCTTGCTACCCCTACTGTCACTAGGAAAGGACACCGCAAGATTGAACCCAAAGCTAAGCACTTCTCCCATTGCAAGAAAGATCAATCTAGTAGGCTAAACCAAACTGATAATTCGAAGAGACTTGCAAAGATAACCAATCATACATAAAAGAATTCAGAGAAGATTCAAATATTATTCATAGATAGACTTGATCATAAACCCACAATTCATTGGTCTCAACAAACACACCGCAAAAGAAGATTACATCGAATAGATCTCCACGAGAATCATGGAGAACTTTGTATTGATATCCAAAAAGAGAGAAGAAGCCATCTAGCTAATAACTATGGACCAGAAGGTCTAAGGTAAACTACTCACACATCATCGGAGAGGCTATGGTGTTGATGTATAAGCCCTCTGTGATCGATGCCCCCTCCGGCAGAGCTCTGGAAAAGGCCCCAAGATGGGATCTCACGGGTACAGAAGGTTGCGGCGGTGGAATTAGGTTTTTGGCTCCGTATCTGGTAGTTTGGGGGTACATAGGTATATATAGGAGGAAGAAGTACGTCATTGGAGCAACATGGGCCCCACGAGGGTGGTGGGCGTGCCTGGGGGGGTAGGCGCACCCCCTACCTCGTGCCTTCCTGGTAGCTTTCTTGATGTAGGGTCCAAGTCCTCTAGACCACGTTCGTTCCGAAACATTCCCGAAGGTTTCATTCCGTTTGGACTCCGTTTGATATTCTTTTTCTGCGAAACTCTGAAATAGGCAAAAAACAACAATTCTGGGCTGGGCCTCCGGTTAATAGGTTAATCCCAAAAATAAGATAAAAGTGTATAACAAAGCCCATTAATCATCCAAAACAAAATATAATATAGCATGAAGCAATAAAAAATTATAGATATGTTGGAGACGTATCAAGCATCCCCAAGCTTAATTCCTGCTCGTCCTCGAGTAGGTAAATGAAAGAAACAAATTTTTTGATGCGGAATGCTACTTGGTATTTTTTTTTTAATGTAACCCTCTTAATTATGGTATGAATATTCAGATCCGAAAGATTCAAGATAAAAGTTTAATATTGACATAAAAGCAATAATACTTCAAGCATACTAACTAAGCAATTATGTCTTCTCAAAATAACATGGCCAAAGAAAGTTCATCCCTACAAAATCATATAGTTTAGTCATGCTCCATTTTCATCACACAAGAATGCTCTCATCATGTACAACCCCGATGATAAGCCAAGCAATTGTTTCATACTTTAGTAATCTAAAAAAATTTCAACCTTCACGCAATACATGAGCGTGAGCCATGGATATAGCACTATGGGTGGAATAGAATATAATGATGGGGGTTATGTGGAGAAGACAAAAAAGGAGAAAGTCTCACATCAACGTGGCTAATCAACGGGCTATGGAGATGCCCATCGATTGATGTTAATGCAAGGAGTAGGGATTGCCATGCAACGGATGCACTAGAGCTATAAATGCATGAAAGCTCAACAAAAGAAACTAAGTGGGTGTGCATCCAACTTGCTTGCTCACGAAGACCTAGGGCATTTGAGGAAGCCCATTGTTGGAATATACAAGCCAAGTCCTATAATGAAAAATTCCCACTAATATATGAAAGTGACAAAACAAGAGACTCTCTATCATGAAAATCATGGTGCTATTTTGAAGCACAAGTGTGGAAAAAAAGGATAGTAGCATTGTCCCTTTTTATTTTTTTGGGCCTTCCTTTTTTTGTTTGGCATTTTTTTGGGACAATACTCTATGAATGATGATCACCACACTTCTATTTATTTACAACTCATTGATTACAACTCGATACTAGAACAAAGTATGACTCTATATGAATGCCTCCGACGGTATACCGGGATAGCAATGAATCAAGAGTGACATGTATGAAAAATTATGAATGGTGGCTTTGTCACAAATACGATGTCAACTACATGATTATGCAAAGCAATATGACAATGATGAACGTGTCATGATAAACGGAACGGTGGAAAGTTGCATGGCAATATATCTCGGAATGGCTATGGAAATGCCATAATAGGTAGATATGGTGGCTGTTTTGAGGAAGATATAAGGAGGTTTATGTGTGAAAGAGCGTATCATATCACGGGGTTTGGATGCACCGACGAAGTTTGCACCAACTCTCAATGTGAGAAAGGGCAATGCACGGTACCGAAGAGGCTAGCAATGATGGAAGGGTAAGAGTGCGTATAATCCATGGACTCAACATTAGTCATAAAGAACTCATATACTTATTGCAAAAATCTACAAGTCATCAAAAACCAAGCACTACACG
This sequence comes from Triticum urartu, assembly GCF_003073215.2. Classification (NCBI taxonomy): domain Eukaryota; kingdom Viridiplantae; phylum Streptophyta; class Magnoliopsida; order Poales; family Poaceae; genus Triticum; species Triticum urartu. The sequence continues at coordinate 58,257,170 of NC_053025.1, read as the reverse complement.
CATGCTCCTAGGGGGATATATTGGTAGGAAAAGACCATCGCTCGTCCCCGACCGCCACTCATAAGGAAGACAATCAAAGAACACCTCATGTTTCAAATTTGTTACATAACGTTTACCATACGTGCATTCTACGGGACTTGCAAACTTCAACACAAGTATTTCTCAATTTCACAACTACTCAACTAGCAAAACTTTAATATCACTACCTCCATATCTCAAAACAATCATCAATCATCAAACTTCTCTTACTATTCAGCACACTCATAAGAAAGTTTTTTTACTAGTCTCGAATACTTAGCATATTAGGATTAATTTCCCAATTTAAGCAAATTACCATGCTGTTTAAGACTCTCAAAATAATATAAGTGAAGCATTAGAGAATAATAGTTTCTATAAAACAAATCCACCACCGTGCTCTAAAAGATATAAGTGAAGCACTAGAGCAAAAACTATATAGCTCAAAAGATATAAGTGAAGCGCATAGAGTATTCTAATAAATTCCGAATCATGTGTGTTTCTCTCAAAAGGTGTGTACAGAAAAGATGATTGTGGTAAACTAACAAATAAAGACTCAAATAATACAAGACGCTCCAAGCAAAACACATATATATCATGTGGTGAATAAAAATATAGCTCCAAGTAAAGTTACTGATGGAAGTAGACGAAAGAGGGGATGCCTTCCGGTGCATCCCCAAGCTTTGGCTTTTAGGTGTCCTTAGATTATCTTGGGGTGCCATGGGAATCCCCAAGCTTAGGCTCTTGGCACTCCTTGTTCCATAATCCATCAAATCTTTTACCCAAAACTTGAAAACTTCACAACACAAAACTTAACAGAAAATCTCGTGAGCTCCGTTAGTGAAAGAAAACAAAACACCACTTCAAGTTACTGTAATGAACTCATTCTTTATTTATATTGGTGTTAAACCTACTGTATTCAAACTTCTCTATGGTTTATAAACTCTTTTACTAGCCATAGATTCATCAAAATAAGCAAACAACACACAAAAAACAGAATCTGTCAAAAACAGAACAGTCTGTAGTAATCTGTAGCTAACGCAAGTTCTGGAACCCCAAAAATTCTAAAATAAATTGCTGGACGTGAGGAATTTATCTATTAATCATCTGTAAAAATAATTAACTAAATATCACTTTCCAAATAAAAATGGAAGCAGTTCTCGTGAGTGCTAAAGTTTCTGTTTTTTTACAGCAAGATCAAAAAGACTTTCCCCAAGTCTTCCCAACGGTTCTACTTGGCACAAACACTAATTAAACACAAAAACACAACCAAAACAGAGGATAGATAAATTATTATTACTAAACAGGAGCAAAAAGCAAGGAATGAAAATAAAATTGGGTTGCCTCCCAACAAGCGCTATCGTTTAACGCCCCTAGCTAGGCATAATAGCAAGGATAGATTTAGGTATCGCCATAATAATAGGATAGATCATTAAAACTCATTTCATATTCTCTACGTTCAGCAGCAAGTTTTCTTTGAGGCAAGCAAAAGTAAACCAAAGGGCTAAATTTAATGGGACAAAAGTCCCGAAGATCAACTTTAGGAGGTATAGGTTCCTCCTTTGGCCCTTCGTATTGCACAACCAATTCATCATTATAAGCATTCTTTTGACAGAACTTTGTGAGCCTATACTTGAGAGAATATCCTAGCTCATTATTTTGAATAGCCAAATCATTATTAAGTTCAGAAAATCTATCAACTAGAACATTGGTAGGAACCCTCTTTCTAAGATTTTCATTGAAAGCAACATAGTCTAGAGATTGAAAACGCATTATTTATTCTTGATCAAAGAGAATAGCCTCTATGGGAGGACTGCCAGCGTCCACCCTATAATGCGCAAAGATTTCTTTGGCCTCTTTTATTATAAATCTAAACTCATGAGCCAAAAAGATAGTAGCGACACGCTTAACAGAAGAATGCTCAATATTAGAAAATTCTAGGAAAATCCTTTGTATGCAAGGATGCATGTGCATAAATTGTCTTTCAAGTTCAACCACAAGCATGGCGATAGCGTCCGCAAGACTACTAGTTCTATGAAGAATAGAACTACCCATAGAAGGCAAAGCACCGGCACAAGTAAAGAAATCTTGGATAACTCCTTTTCCAATAATATTACCACTACCAATTCAGATTTTTTTGTATGTAAGATAGGGTGTTCTTCAGCAGAAGCATCAGAATTTTCCATGATATTATTATTGTCCGTATCGACAATAATTTCCCCAATTCCAGACATAACGATAGAAAGTGCAAGGGCAAAAAGAAGGACGAAGGCAAACGGAAAGAGAGGGCGAATAAAACGGCAAGGGTGAAGTGGGGGAGAGGAAAACGAGAGGCAAATGGAAAATAATGTAATGCGGGAGATAAGGGTTTGTGATGGGTACTTGGTATGTTGACTCTTGCTACCTCTTGAGCACTGCATTGGTTTTCCCTTGACGAGGAAAGGGTGATGTAGCAAAGTAGCTTAAGTATTTCCCTCAGTTTTTGAGAACCAAGGTATCAATCCAGTAGGAAGCCACGCACGAGTCCCTCGCACCTACACAAACAAATAAAATCCTCGCAACCAACGCAATAAAGGGGTTGTCAATACCTTCACGGTCACTTACGAAAGTAAGATCTTATAGATATGATAAGATAATATTTTTGGTATTCTTATGATAAAGATGCAAAGTAAATAAAGCGAAATAAAAACGGCACCAGAAATAGCTTGTTAACGGGAGATTAATATGATGGAAAATAGACCCGGGGGCCATAGGTTTCACTAGTGGCTTCTCTCGAGAGCATAAGTATTACGGTGGGTAAACAAATTATTGTTGATCAATTGACAAAATTGAGCATAGTTATGAGAATATCTAGGTATGATCATGTATATAGGCATCACGTCCGAGACAAGTAGACCGACTCCTGCCTGCATCTACTACTATTACTCCACACATCGACCGCTATCTAGCATGCATCTAGAGTATTAAGTTCAAAGGAACAGAGTAACGCTTTAAGTAAGATGACATGATGTAGAGGGATAAACTCATGCAATATGATATAAACCCCATCTTGTTATCCTCGATGGCAACAATAAAAATACGTGCCTTGCTGCCCCTACAGTCACTAGGAAAGGACATCGCAAGATTGAACCCAAAGCTAAGCACTTATCCCATTGCAAGAAAGATCAATCTAGTAGGCCAAACCAAACTGATAATTTGAAGAGACTTGCAAAGATAACCAATCATACATAAAAGAATTCAGAGAAGATTCAAATATTGTTCATAGATAAACTTGATCATATACCCACAATTCATTGGTCTCAACAAACACACCGCAAAAGAAGATTACATCGAATAGATCTCCACAAGAATTGTGGAGCACTTTGTATTGAGATCCAAAAAGAGTGAAGAAGCCATCTAGCTAATAACTATGGACCCGAAGGTCTGAGGTAAACTACTCACACATCATCGGAGAGGCTATGGTGTTGATGTAGAAGCCCTCCGTGATCGATGCCCCCTCCGGCGGAGCTCCGGAATAGGCCCCAAGATGGGATCTCATGGGTACGGAAGGTTGCGGTGGTGGAATTAGGTTTTTGGCTCCGTATCTGGTAGTTTGGGGGTACGTAGGTATATATAGGAGGAAGAAGTACGTCGGTGGAGCAACGTGGGCCCCACGAGGGTGGAGGGCGCGCCTGGGGGGTAGGCGCGCCCCCTACCTCGTGCCTTCCTGGTAGCTTTCTTGACGTAGGGTCCAAGTCCTCTAGATCACATTCGTTCCGAAAATCACGTTCCCGAAGGTTTCATTCCGTTTGGACTCCGTTTGATATTTTTTTTCTGTGAAACTCTGAAATAGGCAAAAAATAGCAATTCTGGACCGGGCCTCCGGTTAATAGGTTAGTCCCAAAAATAATATAAAAGTGTATAACAAAGCCCATTAATCATCCAAAACAGAATATAATATAGCATGAAGCAATAAAAAATTATAGATACGTTGGAGACGTATCATTAGGTTGACAGCTAAGGAAGGCTTGGCAATCAAGACTAATGTTCTAGTGTGGACTATGCTACTAACCAGTAGTAGTGCCCACTACACATCTCCGCTAACTCTACATGAAACAAGTATAACACTAACACAATGGCATCCACAAACATGAAATTACACCGTCCTATGCATTTAACTACACTGTGACGCCCTCGATTTGACCGTACACTAATCATACACACAAATGTGTACGATCAAGATCAAGGACTCACGGGAAGATATCACAACACAGCTCTAGACACAAAATAAAATAATACAAGCTTTATATTACAAGCCAGGGGCCTCGAGGGCTCGAATACATAGGCTCGAATGCACAAGAGTCAGCGGAAGCAATAATATCTGAGTACAGACATAAGTTAAACAAGTTTGCCTTAAGAAGGCTAGCACAAAAGTAGCAACGATCAAAAAGGCAAGGCCTCCTGCCTAGGACCTCCTAACTACTCCTCGAAGTCGAACTCCGCGTAGAACCATCCTCGGGATCCTCTGGCTCCTGGACTCCATCATATGATCGCAGTAACCGGGAAAAGGGGAAAAAGAAGTAGGAAAGCAACCATGAGTACTCATCCAAAGTACTCGCAAGCAAGGATCTACACTACATATGCTATGGTATCAATGAAATGGGTAATATCTGTGGACTAAACTACAGAATGCCAGAGTAAGAGGGGGATAGCTAGTCCTATCGAAGACTACGCTTCTGGCCGCCTCCATCTTGAAGCATGTGGAAGAGAGTAGATGGTAAGTTCACCAAGTATCATCGCATAGCATAATCCTACCCGGCGATCCTCTCCTCGTCGCCCTGTTAGAGAGCGATCACCGGGTTGTATCTGGCACTTGAAAGGGTGTGTTTTATTAAGTATCCGGTTCTAGTTGTCATAAGGTCAAGGTACAACTCCGGGTCGTCCTTTTACCGAGGGACACGACTATTTGAATAGATAAACTTCCCTGCAGGGGTGCACCACATTTCCCAACATGCTCGATCCCCTTTGGCCGGACACACTTTCCTGGGTCATGCCCGGCCTCGGAAGATCAACATGTCGCAGCCCCACCTAGGCACAACAGAGAGGTCAGCACACCGGTCTAAATCCTATGCACGCCGGGGTCTGGGCCCATCGCCCATTGCACAGCTGCACGTTGCGTACGCGGCTGGTGAGTAGACCTAGCAACCTCCATTACAAAGGAAGTTGCGTTATGCGGTCCAACCCGGTGCGCGCCACTCAGTCGCTGACATCATGAAGGCTTTGGCTGATACCACGACGTCGAGTGCCCATAACTGTCCCCGCGTAGTTGGTTAGTGCGTATAGGCTAGTGGCCAGACTCAGATCAAATACTAATATCTCGGTTCAACCATGGTCTCGGGGTCTACCGGAAAGAAGTAATGGAGGGGGAACACAATAAATAACAGAGCAATCAAAGTAGCACAAAGCATAACATGGCAATACGCGATGCTAGGAATGACCTAACGCACTACTAGGTGCTACCGGCGAAGGGGGGAAACATCTGGGAAAGTATTCCAAGTGTTTTGCGTTTCTGGACAGACGAACCGGGGAGGAAAGTTGCGTGTTCTCTATGCTAGGGATGCGTGGCGGACGAACGGGCTGCCTATCCGGATTTGTCTCGTCGTTTTGAGCAACTTTCATGTACAAAGTTTTCCATCCGAGCTACGATTTATTTTATATTATTTTTAAAAGATTTAATCATTTTTAGAATTTATTTAATTATTTTAATTCAACATTATCCAGAATAGTGATTGCTGATGTCATCATGACGTCAGCAGTCAACAGAGGTGTTGACTGGGTCAAACTGACATGTGGGTCCCACTGGTCATAGACTGTTTAGTTAATTAACAGAAGTTAATTAAGTTAATTAATCATAATTAGTTAATTTAAACAGAACTAATTAAGTCAACTATTTAGTTAATTAATTATTTTAATTATTTATTATTATTATTATTTCTTTCTTCTTATTCTTTTTTTAACATTCTGTGGGCGGGGCCCCTCTGTCATAGGCCCATAGGGGCTTTAGCGGGCGCCGGCGTTAGCGGGCACGGGTGCTGGTCCATTCGGGCGCATGCCCGGGGCTGCGGTGAGGCCGGCCGGGAACGGCTCTGGCGAGGCCGGCCGTAAACGGCTCCGGCGAGGCCAACCAAGGGCGGCAGGGGTCGCGCGAGGGGGCGGGCTGCAGGCTGGGCAGCGTGGCGCGTGTGGCGCGACGCATGACGGAGTGGCCAGCAGCGGTGGCGATGAGCGGCAGGGGCGGCGAGCAGCGGGACGGCAGGGATGAGGAGGCGGCGCGGCACACGGGGAAGGAGCAGCAGAGCGGGGGCGAGCGACGGCGGTGACGGTAGTGCCGTGGTGATGCGGGACAGGGGCCGGCGGCAGTGAGCCGAGCCGGAGCGGGGTCATGGGCGCGGGCGCGGCCAGGGCGGCCGGCGCGCGTGCAGGTGATACGTCTCCAACGTATCTATAATTTTTGATTGCACCATGCTATATTATCTTCTGTTTTGGACATTATTGGGCTTTATTATTCACTATTATATTATTTTTGGGACTAACCTATTAACCGGAGGCCCAGCCCAGAATTGTTGTTTTCTTGCCTATTTCATAGTTTCGCAGAAAAAGAATATCAAACGGAGTCCAAACAGAATGAAACCTTCGGGAACGTGATTTTTGGAACGAACAAGATCCAGGAGACTTGGACCCTACGTCAAGCAACCAATAGGGAAGCCACGAGGTAGGGGGGCGCGCCTTCCCCCCAGACGCGCGCTCCACCCTCATGGGCCCCCTGTTGCTCCACGGACGTACTGCTTCCTCCTATATATACCTACGTACCCTCAAACGATCAGAGACGGAGCCAAAACCCTAATTCCACCACCGTAACTTTCTGTATCCACGAGATCCCATCTTGGGGCCTGTTCCGGAGCTCCGCCGGAGGGGGCATCGATCACAGAGGGCTTCTACATCAACACCATAGCCTCTCCGATGAAGTGTGAGTAGTTTACCTCAGACCTTCGGGTCCATAGTTATTAGCTAGATGGCTTCTTCTCTCTTTTTGGATCTCAATACAATGTTCTCCCCCCTCTTATGGAGATCTATTCGATGTAATCTTCTTTTTGCAGTGTGTTTGTTGAGACCGATGAATTGTGGGTTTATGATCAAGTTTATCTATGAACAATATTTGAATCTTCTCTGAATTCTTTTATGTATGATTGGTTATCTTTGCAAGTCTCTTCGAATTATCAGTTTGGTTTGGCCTACTAGATTGATCTTTCTTGCAATGGGAGAAGTGCTTAGCTTTGGGTTCAATCTTGCGGTGTCCTTTCCTAGTGACAGTAGGGGCTGCAAGGCACGTATTGTATTGTTGCCATCGAGGATAACAAGATGGTTTTTTTATCATATTGCATGAATTTATCCCTCTACATCATGTCATCTTGCTTAAGTTTTTACTCCGTTCTTATGAACTTAATACTCTAGATGCATGCTGGATAGCAGTCGATGTGTGGAGTAATAGTAGTAGATGCAGGCAGGAGTCGGTCTACTTGTCTCGGACGTGATGCCTATATACATGATCATACCTAGATATTCTCATAACTATGCTCAATTCTGTGAATTGCTCAACAGTAATTTGTTCACCCACCGTAAAATACTTATGCTCTTGAGAGAAGCCACTAGTGAAACCTATGGCCCCCGGGTCTATCTTCCATCATATTAATCTTCCAACACTTAGTTATTTCCTTTGCTTTTTTACTTTGCTTTTATTTTACTTTGCATCTTTTTCATAAAAATACCAAAAATATTATCTTATCAAATCTATCATATCTCACTCTCGTAAGTGACCGTGTAGGGATTGCAAACCCCTTATCGCGTTGGTTGCGAGGATTTATTTGTTTTGTGTAGGTGCGAGGGACTTGTGCGTAGCCTCCTACGGGATTGATACCTTGGTTCTCGAAAACTGAGGGAAATACTTACGCTACTTTGCTGCATTACCCTTTCCTCTTCAAGGGAAAACCAACGTAGTGCTCGAGAGGTAGCAAGAAGGATTTCTGGCGCCGTTGCCGGGGAGGTCTACGCAAAAGTCAACATACCAAGTACTCATCACAAACCCTTATCTCCCGCATTACATTATTTGCCATTTGCCTCTCATTTTCCTCTCCCCCACTTCACCCTTGCCGTTTTATTCGCCCTCTCTCTCTCTCTATCCTCCCTCTCTTTCTCTATTTGCCTCTTTTTTTGCCCGTTCCTCGTTTGCTTGTGTGTTGGATTGCTTTTTTGTTACGATGGCTCAAGATAACACTAAATTGTGTGACTTTACCAATACCAACAACAATGATTTTATTAGCACTCCGATTGCTCCTCTTGCCGATGCTGAATCTTGTAAAATTAATGCTGCCTTACTGAATCTTGTCATGAAAGATCCATTTTCCGGCCTTCCTAGTGAAGATGCTGCTACCCATCTAAATAGCTTCGTTGATTTGTGTGATATGCAAAAGAAGAAAGATGTGGACAATGATATTGTTAAATTGAAGCTATTTCCTTTTTCGCTTAGAGATTGTGCTAAATCTTGGTTTTCGTCTTTGCCAAAAATAGTATTGATTCTTGGAATAAGTGCAAAGATGCTTTTATCTCTAAGTATTTTCCTCCCGCTAAGATCATATCTCTTAGAAACGACGTTATGCATTTTAAGCAACTTGATCATGAACATGTTGCACAAGCTTGGGAGAGGATGAAATTAATGATACGTAATTGCCCAACAGATGGTTTGAATTTGTGGATGATTATACATAAATTTTATGCCGGATTGAATTTTTCTTCTAGAAATCTTTTAGATTTGGCCGTGGGAGGCACTTTTATGGAAATCACTTTAGGAGAAGCTACTAAACTCCTAGATAATATTATGGTTAATTATTCTCAATGGCACACTGAAAGATCTACTAATAAAAAAGTGCATGCGATAGAAGAAATTAATGTTTTGAGTGGAAAGTTGGATGAACTTATGAAATTATTTGCTACTAAGAGTGTTTCTTCTGATCCTAATGATATGCCTTTGTCTACTTTGAATGAGAATAATAATGAATCTATTGATGTGAATTTTGTTGGTAGGAATAATTTTGGTAACAACGCGTATAGAGGAAACTTTAATCCTAGGCCTTATCCTAGTAATTCCTCTAATAATTATGGTAATTCCTACAACAATTCTTATGGAAATTTTAATAATATGCCCTCTGAATTTGAGACTAGTGTTAAGAAATTTATGAATTTCCAAAAGAATTTCAATGCTTTGCTTGAAGAGAAATTGCTTAAAGTTGATGATTTGGCTAGGAACGTTGATAGAATTTCTCTTGATGTTGATTCTTTAAAACTTAGATCTATTCCTCCTAAGCATGATATCAGTGAGTCTCTCAAAGCCATGAGAATTTCCATTGATGAGTGCAAAGAAAGAACCGCTAGGATGCGTGCTAAGAAAGATTCCATTATAAGAGTGTGTTCTACTAGTTTTTCCATGATAATAAAGATAAAAATCTAAAAGTTATTGATGTGTCCCCTATTAAATCTTTGTTTTTCAATATGAATCTTGATAATGATGGGACTGAATATGATCCACCTTTACCTAGAAGGCAGTCCAAAAATTCAGAGTTTTTAGATCTTGATGCTAAATTGGATAAAAGTGGGATTGAAGAGATTAAACTCTAGATGTTAATGAACCTACTATTTTGGATTTCAAGGAATTTAATTATGATAGCTGCTCTTTGATAGATTGTATTTCCTTGTTGCAATCTATGCTAAATTCTCCCCATGCTTATAGTCAAAATAAAGCTTTTACCAAACATATCGTTGATGCTTTGATGCAATCTTATGAAGAAAAACTTGAGTTGGAAGTTTCTATCCCTAGAAAAATTTATGATGAGTGGGAACCAACTATTAAAATTAAAATTAAATATCATGAATGCTATGCTTTGTGTGATTTGGGTGCTAGTGTTTCCACGATTCCAAACACTTTGTGTGATTTGTTAGGTTTCCGTGATTTTGATGATTGCTCTTTAAACTTCCACCTTGCGGATTCCACTATTAAGAAACCTATGGGAAGAATTAATGATGTTCTTATTGTTGAAAATAGGAACTATGTGCCCGTAGATTTTATTGTTCTTGACATATATTGCAATCCTTCATGTCCTATTATTCTTTGTAGACCTTTCCTTAGAACGATTGGTGCAATTATTGATATGAAGGAAGGAAATATTAGATTCCAATTTCCGTTAAGGAAAAGCATGGAACACTTTCCTAGAAATAAAATTAAATTGCCTTATGAATCTACTATGAGAGCCACTTATGGATTGCCTACCAAAGATGGCAATACCTAGATCTATCCTTGCTTTTTATGCCTAGCTAGGGGCGTTAAACGATAGCGCTTGTTGGGAGGCAACCAAATTTTATTTTTATTCCTTGCTTTTTTCTCCTGTTTAGTAATAAATAATTTATCTAGCCTCTGTTTTGGTTGTGTTTTTTGTGTTTAATTAGTGTTTGTGCCAAGTAGAACCGTTGGGAAGACTTGGGGAAAGTCTTGTTAATCTTGCTATAAAAAACAGAAACTTTAGCGCTCACAAGAACTGCTGCCATTTTTATTTGGAAAGTGATCTTTAGTTAATTATTTTTGAATATGATTAATAGATAAGTTCCTCACGTCCAGAAATTTATTTTAGAATTTTTGGGGTTCCAGATCTTGCGCTAGATACGATTACTACAGACTGTTCTGTTTTTGACAGATTCTGTTTTTCGTGTGTTGTTTGCTTATTTTGATGAATCCATGGCTAGTAAAATAGTTTATAAACCATAGAGAAGTTGGAATACAGTAGGTTTAACACCAATATAAATAAAGAATGAGTTCATTACAGTACCTTGAAGTGGTGTTTTGTTTTCTTTCGCTAACGGAGCTCACGAGATTTTCTACTTTAAGTTTTGTGTTGTGAAGTTTTGGGTAAGGATTTGATGGATTATGGAACAAGGAGTGGCAAGAACCTAAGCTTGGGGATGCCCATGTCACCCCCAAGATAATCTAAGGACACCTAAAAGCCAAAGCTTGGGGATGCCCCGGAAGGCATCCCCTCTTTCGTCTACTTCTATCGGTAACTTTACTTGGAGCTATATTTTTATTCACCACATGATATGTGTTTTGCTTGGAGCGTCTTGTATGATTTGAGTCTTTGCTTTTTAGTTTACCACAATCATCTTCTCTGTACACACCTTTTGAGAGAGACACACATGATTCAGAAATTATTAGAATACTCTACGTGCTTCACTTATATCTTTTGAGTTATATAGTTTTGCTCTAGTACTTCACTTATATCTTTTAGAGCACGGTGGTGGATTTGTTTTATAGAAACTATTGATCTCTCATGCTTCACTTATATTATTTTGAGAGTCTTAAATAGCATGGTAATTTGATTAAATAATCCTAATATGCTAGGTATACAAGATTAGTAAAAACTTTCTTATGAGTGTGTTGAATACTAAGAGAAGTTTGATGCTTGATGATTGTTTTGAGATATAAAGATGGTGATATTGGAGTCATGCTAGTTGAGTAGTTGTGAATTTGAGAGATACTTGTGTTAAAGTTTGTGATTCCCGTAGCATGCACGTATGGTGAACCGTTATGTGATGAAGTCGGAGCATAATTTATTTATTGATTGTCTTCCTTATGAGTGGCGGTCCAGGACGAGCGATGGTATTTTCCTACCAATCTATCCCCCTAGGAGCATGCGCGTAATACTTTGCTTCGATAACTTGTAGATTTTTGCAACAAGTATATGAGTTCTTTATGACTAATGTTGAGTCCATGGATTATACGCACTCCCACCCTTCCACCCTTGCTAGCCTCTTCAATACCGCGCACCTTTCGCCGGTATCATACACCTACCATATACCTTCCTCAAAACAGCCACCATACCTACCTATTATGGCATTTCCATAGCCATTCCGAGATATATTGCCATGCAACTTTCCACCGTTCCGATTATTATGACATGCTCCATCATTGTCATACTGCTTTGCATGATCATGTAGTTGACATCGTATTTTTGGCAAAGCCACCGTTCATAATTCTTTCATACATGTCACTCTTGATTCATTGCATATCCCGGTAGACCGCCGGAAGCATTCACATAGAGTCATATTTTGCTCTAAGTATTGAGTTGTAATTGTTGAGTTGTAAGTAAATAAAAGTGTGATGATCATCATTATTAGAGCATTGTACCAAGTGAGGAAAGGATGATGGAGACTATGATTCCCCCACAAGTCGGGATGAGACTCCGGACTAAAGAAAAGAGGCCATAAAAAGAGAGAAAAGGCCCAAATAGAAAAATGAGAGAAAAAGAGAGAAGGGACAATGCTACTATCCTTTTACCACACTTGTGCTTCAAAGTAGCACCATGATCTTCATGATAGAGAGTCTCCTATGATATCACTTTCATATACTAGTGGGAATTTTTAATTATAGAACTTGGCTTGCATATTCCAATGATGGGCTTCCTCAAAATGCCCTAGGTCTTCGTGAGCAAGCGAGTTGGATGCACACCCACTTAGTTTCTTCTGTTCAGCTTTCATATACTTATATCTCTAGTGCATCCGTTGCATGGCAATCTCTACTCACTCACATTGATATCTATTGATGGGCATCTTCATAGCCCGTTGATACGCCTAGTTGATGTGAGATTATCTTCTCCCTTTTTGTCTTCTCCACAACCACCATTCTATTCCACATATAGTGCTATGTCCATGGCTCACGCTCATGTATTGCGTGAAGATTGAAAAAGTTTGAGAATGTCAAAAGTATGAAACAATTGCTTGGCTTGTCATCGGGGTTGTGCATGATTTAAATACTTTGTGTGGTGAAGATAGAGCATAGCCAGACTATATGATTTTGTAGGGATAACTTTCTTTGGCCATGTTATTTTGAGAAGACATAATTGCTTAGTTAGTATGCTTGAAGTATTATTATTTTTTAAGTCAAATTTAAACTTTTGTCTTAAATTTTTCGGATCTGAATATTCATACCACAATTAAGAAGAATTACATTGAAATTATGTCTAGTAGCATTCCGCATCAAAATTCTGTTTTTATCATTTACCTACTCGAGGACGAGCAGGAATTAAGCTTGGGGATGCTTGATACGTCTCCAACGTATCTATAATTTTTGTTTGCTCCATGCTATATTATCTTCTATTTTGGACATTATTGGGCTTTATTATTCAATTTTATATTATTTTTGGGACTAACCTATTAACCTGAGGCCCAGCCCAGAATTGCTGTTTTTTTGCCTATTTCAGAGTTTTGCAGAAAAAGAATATCAAACGGAGTCCAAACGGAATGAAACCTTCGGGAACGTGATTTTTGGAACGAACAAGATCCAGGAGACTTGGACCCTACGTCAAGCAACCAACAGGGAAGCCACGAGGTAGGGGGGCGCGCCTACCCCCCAAGCGCGCCCTCCACCCTCGTGGGCCCCCTGTTGCTCCACCGACGTACTCCTTCCTCCTATATATACCCACGTACCCCCAAACGATCATATACGGAGCCAAAACCCTAATTCCACCGCCGTAACTTTCTGATTCCATGAGATCCCATCTTGGGGCCTGTTCCGGAGCTCCACCGGAGGGGGCATCGATCACGGAGGGCTTCTACATCAACACCATAGCCTCTCCGATGAAGTGTCAGTAGTTTACCTCAGACCTTCGGGCCCATAGTTATTAGCTAGATGGATTCTTCTCTCTTTTTGGATCTCAATACAATGTTCTCCCCCTCTCTTGTGGAGATCTATTCGATGTAATCTTCTTTTGCGGTGTGTTTGTTGAGACCGATGAATTGTGGGTTTATGATCAAGTTTATCTATGAACAATATTTGAATCTTCTATGAATTCTTTTATGTATGATTGGTTATCTTTGCAAGTCTCTTCGAATAATCAGTTTGGTTTGGCCTACTAGATTGATCTTTATTTCAATGGGAGAAGTGCTTAGCTTTGGGTTCAATCTTGCGGTGTCCTTTCCCAGTGACAGTAGGGGCGGCAAGGCACGTATTGTATTGTTGCCATCGAGGATAACAAGATGGGGTTTTTATCATATTGCATGAATTTATCCCTCTAAATCATATCATCTTGCTTAAGGCGTTACTCTGTTCTTATGAACTTAATACTCTAGATGCATGCTGGATAGCGGTCGATGTGTGGAGTAATAGTAGTAGATGCAGGCAGGAGTCGGTCTACTTGTCTCTGACGTGATGTATATATACATGATCATACCTAGATATGCTCATAACTATGCTCAATTCCGTCAATTGCTCAACAGTAATTTGTTCACCCACTGTAAAATATTTATGCTCTTGAGAGAAGCCACTAGTGAAACCTATGGCCCCCGGGTCTATCTTCCATCATATTAATCTTCCAACACTTCGTTATTTCCTTTGCTTTTTACATTGCATCTTTATCATAAAAATACCAAAAATATTATCTTATCATATCTATCAGATCTCACTCTCGTAAGTGACCATGTAGGGATTGGCAACCCCTTATCGCATTGGTTGCGAGGATTTATTTGTTTTGTGTAGGTGCGAGGGACTCGCGCATGGCCTCCTACTGGATTGATACCTTGGTTCTCAAAAACTAAGGGAAATACTTACGCTACTTTGCTGCATCACCCTTTCCTCTTCAAGGGAAAACCAACACAGTGCTCAAGAGGTAGCAGCGAGAGCCGGTGAGTGAGGCCATGGCCGAAGTGGCGCGCACTGGGCATGCGCGGGCGTGCGGGAGCCGCAACGGGGAGCGTCCACACAGAGGCGGGCGCGGCTTCGAGGTGAGCGCGGGGACGGTGAGTGCGCGGCCGACGCGAGGAGAGGAGGAGGGAAAAGGCGGCGGCTCACGGTGGGAAGGAGGGTCCAGTGCAGCGGTGCTTAAGGGGGTAGATGGAGACGACGGCGTGGCGACGGCGTCGAGGCGGCAACGGGCGGCGAGGCGCGAGGGGCAGCGTTCGGCGATGGGGATCGATCCCGATCCAGAACTGGATCGGGGGGGGGAGCGAAAGAGTGGGTGGAGTGGGGTGCGTGGGGGTTAGGGTTTCGGGTGAGAGGGGATATGGGGAGTGGGGTTGTGGCCGGCTGGGCCTTTGCCCAGTTGGGCCATTGGCCTGCTGGGCCGGAGCCCGGGGGGTTCTTTTTTTGTATTTTTGTATTTTTTACTTCTTTTCTGTTTATTAGTTTTCTATTTTATTTTCTATATATTTTTGTTTTATAAAATATACAAGTAGTACCTAAATTAGTGTTTCAAAATACCCCAATGCCACAAAAAGTTTGGTGACAAAATAAAATATTTTAGTAATTTATTAATTGTAAAAGGCATTTAATTAATTATTTTTTCTACTATCTTATTCATTTTAGAGTATTAAAACATTTTATAAGTGGGGTTTCTTCACCACAATTAACTTTGCATTATTTGGTACAACCGGGACATTTTAGTTTTAAAGTTTGAAAACTTTAGTTGTTTGCCATATTTTGAATTTGAATCGATTTCGATCTATCATGAGATTAACAACAGTAACCGATGATGTGGCATCATTAACGTGGGATTACTGTAGCCTAACTATCCGGGCATCACAAATCTCCTCCACTACAAGAAATCTCGTTCCGAGATTTAAGAGGGGGAGTAAGGGGGAAGGGATTTGGTTACGAAATTCTAATGAGTCTTCTTGGTCTTGGTTGCTCTTCTCTAAGTGGTCGATCCATAACGTTGATGTCTTCATACCTCGGCTTCAGATCATCATGATGAAGTCGTCATCCTTTCTTCGGAGTCTTCATTGTACATATGAAGGACAAGGGGTAACTTCGGAAAAACAGACCTCTGAAAGGTCGACTATCTGGTTGATAACATCGGGGATGGTAGCGGAAAGTAACTCCTGAATGGAAACTTAAGACAATATCGAGAGCAAAGTAAGTAGGTACCATGAGATGCTTTGAGCTGGTAGGCAATCGTTCAATGCCTGAAACAAAGTGTGAAAGGGGTCCAGAGCAACGAGAATAAGTATCGTGTCTGATACCAGATTAGATCATCTCTAGTAAGGTGGTTGGTGATCTTCATACGAAGCCAATCGTGAGGAATAACTTCGAAGATAGGGGTATACAGGACAGTTAGGTTTCGATCCTGGGACCTGTGGGTTATGGGCCCAGCATGTGGGTTAAAACTAGAAAGGGCGGTGATATTTTGCACAGTCATGATAACAAGGCATGTCAGAGGATAGCCTATCAATTATGTCGGCCACGTCGGTACCAAGGGCGAGGGACAAAGAGAACCATTTTCATGCTCGTTGAACGAGGCAGACCAATAGGCAAAGTTCTCGTCCATCGGTGGCTACCAGAATGTCATCAACAATAGTAACTGGGTCTTGCTGACAGAGTGATACAATGAGGTGCTCAACTAGGCAGGGAATTATCTCTGCTTAGCTAAGTCAGATTACAAGAAATATTAAACAAAACAATGGAAAGGAAAATGCGATTATCAGATTAAACAGAAAAATGGAAAGGAAAATGTGTTTACACACATATTTCAGGAGTATATCCTTCCCAAGGACAAGCAGAGCATGATATCCATGACATGATATAAAGTAGAAAACCATTTAGGTAAGGGGAGAGAAGTTTCATGACATTACCCATACAACGGTGTTTGGATAATTGAGCAGGAAACATTTAACCTTGGGCTTCAAATGTTATTGTTGAAAATCGGAGTACCATAGACATGCTTCGAGATAGCATTGACATGGCCAACAGGTGAAGATCAGACTTTGGAAACACAAAGAATCCATTAGGAACAACTTATAGAATAAGTCTTACAATTTCCTCATGGAAGAATGGCTAACCTTGATAAAAGGATACATATACTACAACAATAGGTCCTTTGGCCAGGGGTGCTAAGGAAAGACACCACCTTACCGTGTTATGTAGAGACCAATGTTATAACTCTTGGAAAATGTTCCAACCATCATATCTGACCGAGTTTTAGATCTGATTGGTGTCAGGATACCTCGGACTCAGAATGTCTGAGAAGCAAAGGTGCAACACAATTTGACGGCATGGCATTGTAAGATTCTCGGGAAATGAACTATGGAAGCAAGTTCCAAAACAAGAGTTCATCATTAAACCAATGATAGGATGAGGAGGTGACTGATGGTCTCAGCGACAATTCATCGAGATTTCCAACAAGATGGATTTCCACAATTATGTGAACAAGGAGATAAAATTTGTCAAAACAGATGGTATAATGGTGTATGCTCGAGGAAAACATACACAATTAACCATTGGTTGAAAAGTGAACCCATAATATGGGCTTAGGTAGTGTGATTAATGTTTAGAATGGTGATTCAATAACCAAAACACAAGGAATGAAACTATCGTACATTATCTTACAAGCAATAAGGTTGCTAGTAATTTTGAATTTTACACATCACAGTCCAATCATTGGTATTCTGGTTGGAAACAACACGGGTACCAAGAAAGAATGGTGAGAGTGAGAAGTATCATTATACCAAGAATTTCTTAAGAGGTGGTGAAATTCTCACAACATTCTTGACATACAAGACAGTATTACTTCAAGGTAGATCATGATACAAGCTGGATAGCAAGTTGCATCCGTATCATGAACACGTTTGTCATGATATGAAGGTAAGGATGTTGTCGGTGGTAACTCAAATTACTAAGGGACGAATATGGCACTTATCATCATGAACTCGATTAATATACTGGAAGGAGTCAAAATGTTGACGAAGATCAAGAAAAATTTGTCGAGAGGCTCCACGAAGAAGTAATCAAACAGCGACTGCATCTAGAAAAAGGACTGATGCAGCGAAATATTATTGGATCCACGGATACGATGCCAACTCAGAATCAGGCTTGCTATTCGAGGTGAAATGATAAGACAGGGAAGATCGACGTAAGCTTATCTCATTGTCAAAAGTTGTGCTCCGGGATTAAGAACCAGGTAGCACAGATAAAATCAGCACGGTAATGATATAGCCAATCAGGTTAGGAATGACTTGAAGGGTTATTAAACTCGTAAGCAATGAAAATTACTTAAGAGTTATTGAATCGGAGTGCGGACTCGATTCACAGAACGCATGAAAAATTGGATTCGGTGAGAAATAATAGCTGATGAAGATCCCATAAAAAGTTATGTGGTTCCATGATATTCTCGAGATACCAGGGTGTAATACTAGACGGTAGATCAAAGTAAAGGTTGGACTGGTGTATTGATCCACAGAAGACAACTGCTTAAACTTGCCCGTGAAATGGGATCAGAGAAGAACATATGGTTGGAAACACGATTACAAAGGATAAATTCATCGATACCAAAGGATATTATTTCAAGGAAATAGTTATTATTATGAGAAGCTTCCATGATAAGGTATATGTCGTGTCCATGGGCATGAACACAGGGTTCAAGGTCGACTCCCACTTGTGCAATGCATAACCTTTCATTCACCTCTCGTATTTCGAAAATGACATTAGTTGTTGAAAGTTTTTAGCTGGTGCAATACCAGATAAGTATGACCCGTGAAATCTTTCGGGTTCACACGGATTAGGGAAGGCGTAGGTTCAACCCATCAGGGCATCTTAGGAACATTTACCACAAACTTCGGAGTAAATAATACAAGCTCGAAAGTAGAGCATGGTTCAGAAAGCAGAGGATACAGTTTACCAAAGGCATTATATACACATGGAAAGGCTCACAAGGTTATTCAATATGAAGGACACGGTCGGATAAAATCGGACAAAGGGTCTGGTGATCCACAAGGGATCCGATGTGAGCATCGGTACTCAACCAGAGGAAGAAATAATGCAAGGAGGTCAGATTATAGAAACAACTGACTAACTCAAAGTTCAAATGCAAAAGAATTATGATTTCCAAATCAAGGGATCAGAAGCAAACACTCTGATTAAGGATGGATAAGTTGCATAGCCTTAGGGGTACAATCGATGGCAATTTGATTGGGCGAGATCTAGCTCATGTTTAAAATGACGTCTGAGCCGGAAGGATAATCCTAGGATTCGACTGATGATTGTGAACATTTGCAACTTATTGAATCAATGGACTCAAAAATGATAGTGACCAAGGGTGCCACTAAGATTACTATACTTATGGGATTAACCATAATGCAAGCAAGCAAGAATTTCAAGAACAACTAACGGTTGAGGATTTTCGAAAGATCAATTAGTATTTCAAAGACTTTGGTGAAACACATGAACAACTGGGGAGAAACAAATACTTGGTATGTGTGAGGATTAATTTGTAGGTGTATTCAGGTGGCAAGGAACTGCCAGGCAGTAGGCACAAGAATTCTCGGAACAACAATGAGTATTTTGAGGTATCTCGTAATAAAAAGAGCAACTGGGGACTAATGTAAAAATGGCAAGTGCATGTAGTTATCTATAGTGTTGACAGTGGAAGGGAATTGCAAACGCAATGAGCACAAGTTCTCGGGATAATATCAGAGAGTATCTTCGGAATCCTTCGGCGCACCAAGCAATCATCTGGGGTGAGGGGCTTTCCGGGAAAAAGTAATTACAAGAACCTAGAGTTAGATTTAGTAAAATCATTTAACCCAAATAGAAGAGAGTTCAAAGTACGAGAGTAAGGATCGAGGAGTAAAAGATACTAATACCACCCAAATGGCGACGTGGGCCCGTAAGACACACAGCCATGTTAGTAAAAAGTTTTCTAATGTCTAGACTCGACTTCGGCCAAG
This sequence comes from Triticum urartu, assembly GCF_003073215.2. Taxonomy (NCBI): domain Eukaryota; kingdom Viridiplantae; phylum Streptophyta; class Magnoliopsida; order Poales; family Poaceae; genus Triticum; species Triticum urartu. The sequence goes on along the minus strand of NC_053025.1, from coordinate 58,237,364 downwards.
GAGTGTGGAAGGGGGATTCCTACAGGCAGTCCGCTCTGATACCAACTTGTAACGCCCCCGATTCAATCGTACACTAATCATACACGCAAATGTGTACGATCAAGATCAAGGACTCACGGGAAGATATCACAACACAACTCTAAACACAAAATAAAATAATACAAGCTTTATATTACAAGCCAGGGGCCTCGAGGGGTCGAATACATAAGCTCGAATGCACAAGAGTAAGCGAAAGCAATAATATCTGAGTACAGACATAAGTTAAACAAGTTTGCCTTAAGAAGGCTAGCACAAAAGTAGCAACGATTAAAAAGGCAAGGCCTCCTGCCTAGGACCTCCTAACTACTCCTCGAAGTCGAACTCCGCGTAGAACCATCCTCGGGATCCTCTGGCTCCTGGACTCCATCATATGATTGCAGTAACCAGGAAGAGGGGAAAAAGAAGTAGGAAAGCAACCGTGAGTACTCATCCAAAGTACTCACAAGCAAGGATCTACGCTACATATGCATTGGTATCAATGAAATGGGTAATATCTGTGGACTGAACTACAGAATGCCAGAGTAAGAGGGGGATAGCTAGTCATATCAAAGACTACGCTTCTGGCCGCCTCCATCTTGAAGCATGTGGAAGAGAGTAGATGGTAAGTTCACCAAGTATCATCGCAGAGCATAATCCTACCCGGTGATCCTCTCCTCGTCGCCCTGTTAGAGAGTGATCACCGGGTTGTATCTGGCACTTGAAAGGGTGTGTTTTATTAAGTATCCAATTCTAGTTGTCATAAGGTCAAGGTACAACTCCGGGTCATCCTTTTACCGAGGGACACGGCTATTCGAACAGATAAACTTCCCTGCATGGGTGCACCACATTTCCCAACACGCTCGATCCCCTTTGGCCGGACACACTTTCCTGGGTCATGCCCGGCCTCGGAAGATCAACACATCGCAGCCCCACCTAGGCACAACAGAGAGGTCAGCACGCCACTCTAAATCCTATGCGCGCAGGGGTCTGGGCCCATCGCCCATTGCACACCTGCACGTTGCGTACGCGGCCGGTGAGCAGACCTAGCAACCTCCATTACAAAGAAGTTGTGTTATGCGGTCCAACCCGGCGTGCGCCGCTCAGTCGCTGACGTCACGAAGGCTTTGGCTGATACCACGACGTCGAGTGCCCATAACTGTCCCCGCGTAGTTGGTTAGTGCGTATAGGCTAGTGGCCAAACTCAGATCAAATACTAAGATCTCGTTAAGCGTGTTATTTTGAAGTAACCGCGAACGCCGACCAGGGCCATGCCCACCTCTCTCCTAGGTGGTCTCAACCTACCCTTTTGCTCCATCACAAAGATCCACCCAGAGGGCCGTCGGGACAAAGGTCCTTTCATCCCCCAATCCGTGAATCACTCGCGGGTACTCTACGAGCCGACCCGACTTTAGTCACCACATGTATCATATATATAATGTACATAAGAATATACCCGTGATCACCTCTCGAGTGATCACGGCCCAATAGTATAGCATGGCAGACGGATAAGAATGTAGGGTCACTGATGATAAACTAGCATCCTATACTAAGCATTTAGGATTGCATGTAAGGTATCAACACTGTAGCAACAATGACAGGCTATGCAATAGAATAGGATTAACCGAAAGCAGTAACATGTTATACTACTCTAATGCAAGTAGTAGAGAGAAGAATAGGCGATATCTGGTGATCAAGGGGGGGCTTGCCTGGTTGCTCTGCAGACAGAAACGGACCCTCGAAGTTGAAGTAGTCGATCACTGGTTCAACCACGGTCTCAGGGTCTACCGGAAAGAAGTAATGGAGGGGGAACACAATAAATAACAGAGCAATCAAAGTAGCACAAAGCATAACATGGCAATACGCGGTGCTAGGAATGACCTAACGCACTACTAGGTGCTACCGGCGAAGGAGGGAAACATCCGGGAAAGTATTCCCAGTGTTTTGCGTTTTTGGATAGACGAACGGGGGGGGGGGGGGAAGTTGCGTGTTCGCTATGCTAGGGATGCGTGGCGGACAAACGTGCTGCGTATCCGGATTCGTCTCGTCGTTCTGAGCAACTTTCATGTACAAAGTTTTTCCATCCGAGCTACGTTTTATTTTATATTAATTTTAAAAGATTTAATCATTTTAAGAATTTATTTCATTATTTTAATTCAACATTATCCAGAATAGTGATTGCTGACGTCATCATGACATCAGCAGTCAACGGAGGTGTTGACTGGGTCAAACTGACATGTGGGTCCCAATGGTCATAGACTGTGTAGTTAATTAACAGTAGTTATTAGGTTAATTAGTCATTAGGTTAATTAATCATAATTAGTTAATTTAAACAGAATTAATTAAGTTAATTATTAAGTTAATTAATTAATTTAATTATTAACTATTATTATTATTATTATTTCTTTATTCTTATTCTTTTTTTAAAACATCCTGTGGGCGCCGGCGTTAGCGGGCACGGGCGAAACGGGTGCCCAGCACCCGTTCGTTCGGGCGCACGCCCGGGGCTGCGGCGAGGCCGGCCGGAAACGGCTCCGGCGAGGCCAACCGGGCGGCGGGGGTCGCGCGGAGGGGGCGGGCTGCTGGCTGCGGCAACGTGGCACGTGGCGGAGTGGCCAGCAGCGGTGGCGATGAGCGGCAGGGGCGGCGAGCAGTGGGAGGGCAGGGATGAGGCGGCGGCACGGCGCACGGGGAAGGAGCAGCAGAGCGGGGCGAGCAACGGCGGTGACGGCAGCACCGTGGCGATGCGGGATAGGGGCCGACGGGAGTGAGCGGAGCCGGAGCGGGGACACGGGCGCGGGCGCGGCTAGGGCGGCCGGCGCGCGTGCGAGCACCGGTGAGTGAGGCCATGGCCGAAGTGGCGCCCACTGGGCGTGCGCGGGTGTGCGGGAGCCGCGACGGGGCGCGGCCACGCAGAGGCGGGTGCAGCTGCGAGGTGAGCGCGGGGACGGCGAGTGCGCGACCGACGCGGGGAGAGGAGGAGGGAAAAGGCGGTGGCTCACGGCGGGGAGTATGGTCCAGGGCAGCGGTGCTTGAGGGGGTAGACGAAGACGACGGCGTCGAGGCGACAACGGACGGCGTCGGCCGGCGAGGCGCCAGGGGAAGCTGATACGTCTCCAACGTATCTATAATTTTTTATTGCTCCATGCTATATTATCTATTGTTTTGGACTATATTGGGCTTTATTTTCCACTTTTATATTATTTTTGGGACTAACCTATTAACCGGAGGCCCAACCCAGAATTGCTGTTTTTTGCCTATTTCAGTGTTTCGAAGAAACGGAATATCAAACGGAATCCAAATGGAATACAATCTTCGGGAACGTGATTTTCTCACCGAACGTGATCCAGGAGACTTGGACCCTGCTCCAAGGAACAAAAGAGGTGGTCACGAGGGTGGGGGGCGCCCCCCCTCGGGCGCGCCCCTGCCTCGTGGGCCCCTCGTTGCTCCTCCGGCGTACTTCTTCCTCCTATATAAACACACGTACCCCCAAACGATCAGAATAGGAGCCAAAAACCTAATTCCACCGCCGCAACTTTCTGTATCCACGAGATCCCATCTTGGGGCCTGTTCCGGAGCTCCGCCGGAAGAGGGCCGTCATCACGGAGGGCTTCTACATCATCATAGCCTCTCTGATGAAGTGTGAGTAGTTTACCTCAGACCTTCGGGTCCATAGTTAGTAGCTAGATGGCTTCTTCTCTCTCTTTTAATCTCAATACAAAGTTCGCCCCCTCTCTCTTGGAGATCTATTCGATGTAATCTTCTTTTTGCGGTGTGTTTGTTGAGACCGATGAATTGTGGGTTTATGATCAAGTCTATCTATGAATAATATTTGAATCTTCTCTGAATTCTCTTATGTATGATTGGTTATCTTTTCAAGTCTCTTAGAATTATCCGTTTGGTTTGGCCAACTAGATTGGTAGTTCTTGCCATGGGAGAAGTGCTTAGCTTTGGGTTCGATCTTGCGGTGTCCTTACCCAGTGACAGAAGGGGCAGCAAGGAACGTATTGTATCGTTGCCATCGAGGATAACAAGATGGGGTTTATTTCATATTGCATGAATTTATCTCTCTACATCATGTCATCTTGCTTAAGGCATTACTCTGTTTTTAACTTAATACTCTAGATGCATGCTGGATAGCGATCGATGAGTGGAGTAATAGTAGTAGATGCAGAATCGTTTCGATCTACTTGTCACGGACGTGATGCCTATATACATGATCATGCCTAGATATTCTCATAATTATGCTCAATTCTATCAATTGCTCAACAGTAATTTGTTCACCCACCATAGAATACTTATGCTCTTGAGAGAAGCCACTAGTGAAACCTATGGCCCCCGGGTCTATTCTCATCATATCAATCTCCATCACTTTAATATTGTTTTGCTATTTACTTTGCCTTTACTTTTTACCTGGCATCTTTATATCAAAAATACCAAAAATATTCTATCTATCAGATCTCACTCTCGTAAGTGACCGTCAAGGGCTTGACAACCGCTAATCGCGTTGGTTGCGACTAGCTATCGCTTTGTGCAGGTACGATGGACTTGAGCATGGGTTCCTAGTGGATTGATACCTTGGTTCTCAAAAACTGAGGGAAATACTTACGCTACTCTGCTGCATCATCCCTTCCTCTTCGGGGAAAACCAACGCAAGCTCAAGACGTAGCAAGAAGGATTTCTGGCGTCGTTGCCGGGGAGTCTACGCAAAAGTCAATATACCAAGTACCCATCACAATCCCTATCTCTCGCATTACATTATTGGGACAATTGCATTTTTTCCCCTAGTTGGTTCCTACCCACGGGTTTTGCCCTTACTCTTCGAGCTTGCTCAGTTTTGCCCTTAATTTTTCCGTCGAGGTCCCTTGAATGCCCTTTGACCGTTTGACCAAAACTTTGAAAATTCATAACTAATTCATATGAACTCAGAAAAATGCAAATAAGATATCAAAATGTTCAGATAAACATTACCTTTATGCGCATATCATTTGCATTTAGGACAAAAGAACCCTTTAAACAACCTTAGGTAATTAATGTTATTAACATTATTAAAAATAAAAAGGTATAAACCATATTTTTTCATGAATAAAAATTACATGCAAGTGTAGGTGATGTTTTCTTAACATCCAGATATCTTATTTGCATTTTTCTTGGTTCGTATCATCTTGTTACGAATGTTCTAATGACTTTGACCATTATTTAGAAACTTCATAAAAATTGATATGAACTATGAAAAATGCAAATAAGATATCAGGATGTTCAGAAAACATCACCTACATTTGAATGTAATTTTTATTCATGAAAAAATTATTGTTTATACCTTTTTATTTTTAATAATGTTAATAACTTTAATTACCTCAGGTAGCTTAAAGGGTGCTTTTGTCCTGAATGCAAATGATATGCACATAAAGGTAATGTTTATGTGAACATTTTGATATCTTATTTGCATTTTTATGATTTCATATGAATTAGTTAGGAATTTTAAAAGTTTTGGTCAAATGGTCTAAGGGCATTCGAGGGACCTCAACGGAAAAAGTAAGGGCAAAACTGAGCAAGCTCGAAAAGTAAGGGCAAAACCCATGGGTAGGAACCAACTAGGGGAAAAATGCAATTGTCCCTACATTATTTGCCATTTGCCTCTCGTTTTCCTCTCCCCTCAATTCACCCTTGCCGTTTTCTTTGCCCTCTCTCTCTATCCTCCCTCTCTGTTTGCCTTTTTGTTTGCTCGTGTGTTAGTTTGTTTACTTGTTTGTCACGATGGCTCAACCAACATTTGGGGATCTTCACCTCAAAAGGTTAGAGGATATCGAAAACAATGTTAGGAAGTTTAGGGTTTTGCAATTTGAGCATAATAATTTCTTTAGAAACGAGCTTAAGGAACAGAAAAGTTTTATGAGTTATATGAATAAAGAGCTTGATGATATGTCTAAAGAATTTGAGGGTATAAGATCCCAGATTGCTCGTCTAGAGAAGATGACTGCTGAAATTTCGGATATGCAAGCCACCTTAGTCAATAAGATGGCCGCTAAACCGGATTCCTATGGAAGTAATGATGAAGATCTAAAAGTTATTGATGTGTCTCAAATTAAATCTTTGTTTTGCAATATGAATCTTGGTGAAACTGAATATGATCTTCCTTTACCTAGAAGGCGTTCTAAAAATTCAGAGTGTTTAGATCTTAATGATGAAATTGATGAAAGTGGGATGGAAAGAAAAAAAAATTAGATGTTGCTAAACCCACTATATTGGACTTCAAAGAATTTAATTATGAAAATTGCTCTTAATTTGATTGTATTTCCTTTTTGCAATCTGTGCTAAATTCTCCACATGCTTATAGTCGAAATAAAGCCTTTACCGAACATATTGTTGATGCCTTGATGCAATCTTATGAAGAAAAACTTGAGTTGAAGGTTTCTATCCCTAGAAAACTCTATGATGAGTGGGAACCAACTATTAAAATTAAAATTAAAGATCATGAGTTTTATGCTTTGTGTGATTTAGGTGCTAGTGTCTCTACTATTCCCAAGACTTTGTGTGATTTATTAGATTTCCGTAATTTTGATGATTGCTCTCTAAACTTGCATCTTGTGGATTCCAATATTAAGAAACCTATGGGAAGAATTAATGATGTTCTTATTGTTGCAAATAGGAATTATGTGCCCGTAGATTTCATTGTTTTTGATATAGATTGCAATCCTTCTTGCCCTATTATTCTTGATAGACCTTTCCTTAGAACGGTTGGTGCGATTATTGATATGAAGGAAGGGAATATTAGATTTCAATTTCCGTTAAAAAAGGGCATGGAACACTTTCCAAGAAAGAAAATAAAGTTACCATATGAAACTATCATGAGGGCCACTTATGGATTGCCTACCAAAGATGGCAATACCTAGATCTATTCTTGCTTGTTATGCCTAGCTAGGGGCGTTAAACGATAGCGCTTGTTGGGAGGCAACCCAATTTTATTTTTATTCCTTGTTATTTTATACTGTTTAGTAATAAATAAATTATTTAGCCTCTGTTTTGGTTGTGTTTTTTGTGTTTAATTAGTGTTTGTGCCAAGTAGAACCGCTGGGAAGACTTGGGGAAAGTCTGGTTGAACTTGCTGTAAAAAACAGAAACTTTAGTGCTCACGAGAACTGCTGTCATTTTTATTTGAAGAGTGCTATTTAGTTAAATCTTTTTGAAGATTATTAATAGATAAATTCCTCACGTCAAGCAATTTATTTTAGAATTTTTGGGGTTCCAGATCTTGCGCTAGCTACAGATTACTACAGACTGTTCTGTTTTTGACAGATTCTGTTTTTCGTGTGTTGTTTGCTTATTTTGATGAATCTATGGCTAGTAAAATAGTTTATAATCCATAGAGAAGTTGGAATACAGTAGGTTTAACACCAAAATAAATAAATAATGAGTTCATTACAGTACCTTGAAGTGGTCTTTTGTTTTCTTTCGCTAACAGAGCACACGAGTTTTCTATTTTGAGTTTTGTGTTGTGAAGTTTTCAAGTTTTGGGTGAATTCTTTTGATGGATCATGGAACAAGGAGTGGCAAGAGCCTAAGCTTGGGGATGCCCATGGCACCCCCAAGATAATCCAAGGACACCAAAAAGTTAAAGCTTGGGGATGCCCCGGAAGGCATCCCCTCTTTTCGTCCACTTCCATCGGTAATTTACTTGGAGCTATATTTTTATTCACCACATGATATGTGTTTTGCTTGGAGCGTCTTGTGTTATTTGTGTCTTTGTTTGCTAGTATACCACAATCATCCTTGCTGTACACATCTTTTGAGAGAGCCATACATGAATTAAAATTTGATAGAATACTCTATGTGCTTCACCTATATCTTTTGAGCTAGATAATTTTGCTCTGTGTCCTTCACTTATATCTTTTGAGCTAGATAATTTTGCTCTATGTGCTTCACTTATATCCTTCGAGCTAGACAATTTTGCTCTATGTGCTTCACTTAGATCTTTTAGAGCACAGTGGTGGATATGTTTTAAAGAAACTATTGATCTCTCATGCTTCACTTAAATTAATTTGAGAGTCTCTTAATAGCATGGTAATTTGCCTAATAATAATATGCTTGGTATTCAAGATTTGTGAAACTTTCTTTTGAGTGTGTTGAATACTAAGAAAAGATTGAAGCATGATAATTGTTTTGAGATACGGAGGTGATAATATTAAAGTCATGCTAGTTGAGTAGTTGTGAATTTAAAAAATACTTGTGTTGAAGTTTGTGATTCCCGTAGCATGCACGTATGGTGAACCGTTATGTGATGAAGTCGGAGCATGATTTATTTATTGATTGTCTTCCTTATGAGTGGCGGTCGGGGACGAGCGATGGTCTTTTCCTACCAATCTATCCCCCTAGGAGCATGCGCGTAGTACTTTGCTTTGATAGCTTCTAAATTTTTGCAATAAGTATATGAGTTCTTTATGACTAATGTTGAGTCCATGGATTATAGGCACTCCCACCCTTCCACCCTTGCTAGCCTCTCCAATACCGCGCACCTTTCGCCGGTATCATACACCTAGCATATACCTTCCTCAAAACAGCCACCATACCTACCTATTATGGCATTTCCATAGCCATTCCGAGATATATTGCCATGCAACTTTCCACCATCTAGTTCATCATGACACATCCATCATTGTCATATTGCATATCCCGGTACACCGCCGGAGGCATTCATATAGAGTCATACCTTGCTTTAGTATCGAGTTGTAATTGTTGAGTTGTAAGAAAAATAAAAGTGTGATGATCTTCATTATTATAGCATTGTCCCAGTGAGGAAAGAATGATGGAGACTATGATTCCCCCACAAGTCGGGATGAGACTCCGGACGAAAAAAAGAGGCCAAAGAAGCCCAAATAAAAAAGGCCATAAAAAAGAGAAAGGCCATATAAAAAATATAAAAAAATGATGAGGGAAAAAGAGAGAAGGGACAATGTTACTATCCTTTTACCACACTTGTGCTTCAAAGTAGCACCATGATCTTCATAGTGGAGAGTCTCTCATGTTATCACTTTCATATACTAGTGGGAATCTTTCATTATAGAACTTGGCTTGTATATTCCAATGATGGGCTTCCTCAAATTGCCCTAGGTCTTCATGAGCAAGCAAGTTGGATCCACACCCACTAGTTTCTTTTGATTGAGCTTTCATATACTTATAGCTCTAGTGCATCTGTTGCATGGCAATCCCTACTCACTCACATTCATATCTATTGATGGGCATCTCCATAGCCCGTTGATACGCCTAGTTGATGTGAGACTATCTTCTCCCTTTTTGTCTTCTCCACAACCACCATTCTATTCCACCCATAGTGCTATATCCATGGCTCACGCTCATGTATTACGTGAAGATTGAAAAAGTTTTGAAAAAGTTAGAGTTTGAAACAATTGCTTGGCTTGTCATCGGGGTTGTGCATGATTTAAATACTATGTGTGGGGAAGATGGAGCATAGCTAGACTATATGATTTTGTAGGGATAACTTTCTTTAGCCATGTTATTTTGGGAAGACATAATTGCTTTGTTAGTATGCTTGAAGTATTATTATTTTCTATGTCAATATAAACATTTGTCTTGAATCTTTCTAATCTGAATATTCATACCACAATTAAGAAGATATGCATTGAAATTATGCCAAGTAGCACTCCGCATCAAAAATTCTCTTTTTATCATTTACCTACTCAAGGAGAGCAGGAATTAAGCTTGGGGATGCTTGATACGTCTCCAACGTATCTATAATTTTTGATTGCTCCATGCTATATTATCTACTGTTTTGGACTATATTGGGCTTTATTTTCCACTTTTATATTATTTTTGGGACTAACCTATTAACCGGAGGCCCAGCCCAGAATTGCTGTTTTTTGCCTATTTCAGTGTTTCGAAGAAACGGAATATCAAACGGAGTCCAAACGGAATAAAATCTTCGGGAACGTGATTTTCTCACCGAACGTGATCCAGGAGACTTGGACCCTGCTCCAAGTAACAAAAGAGGCGGTCACGGGGGTGAGGGGCACCCCCTAGGGCGCGCCCCCTGCCTCATGGGCCCCTCGTTGCTCCTCCGGCGTACTTCTTCCTCCTATATATACACACGTACCCCCAAACGATCAGAACATGAGCCAAAAACATAATTCCGCCGCCGCAACTTTCTGTATCCACGAGATCCCATCTTGGGGCCTGTTCCGGAGCTCCGCCGTAAGAGGGCCGTCATCACGGAGGGCTTCTACATCATCATGGCCTCTCCGATGAAGTGTGAGTAGTTTACCTGAGACCTTCGGGCCCATAGTTAGTAGCTAGATGGCTTCTTCTCTCTCTTTGAATCTCAATACAAAGTTCTCCCCCTCTCTCGTGGAGATCTATTCGATGTAATCTTCTTTTTGTGGTGTGTTTGTTGAGACCGATGAATTTTGGGTTTATGATCAAGTCTATCTATGAATAATATTTGAATCTTCTCTGAATTCTCTTATGTATGATTGGTTATCTTTGCAAGTCTCTTCGAATTATCCGTTTGGTTTGGCCAACTAGATTGGTAGTTCTTGCCATGGGAGAAGTGCTTAGCTTTGGGTTCGATCTTGCGGTGTCCTTACCCAGTGACAGAAGGGGCAGCAGGGCACGTATTGTATCGTTGCCATCGAGGATAACAAGATGGGGTTTATTTCATATTGCATGAATTTATCTCTCTACATCATGTCATCTTGCTTAAGGCGTTACTCTGTTTTTAACTTAATACTCTAGATGCATGCTGGATAGCGGTCGATGAGTGGAGTAATAGTAGTAGATGCAGAATCGTTTCGATCTATTTGTCACAGACGTGATGCCTATATACATGATCATGCCTAGATATTCTCATAATTATGCTCAATTCTATCAATTGCTCAATAGTAATTTGTTCACCCACCGTAGAATACTTATGCTCTTGAGAGAAGCCATTAGTGAAACCTATGGCCCCCGGGTCTATTCTCATCATATCAATCTCCATCACTTTAATATTGTTTTGCTATTTACTTTGCCTTTACTTTTTACCTTGCATCTTTATATCAAAAATACCAAAAATATTCTATCTATCAGATCTCACTCTCGTAAGTGACCGTCAAGGGCTTGACAACCCCTAATCGCGTTGGTTGCGAGTAGCTATCGCTTTGTGCAGGTACGAGGGACTTGAGCGTGGGCTCCTACTGGATTGATACCTTGGTTCTCAAAAACTGAGGGAAATACTTACGCTACTCTGCTGCATCATCCCTTCCTCTTCGGGGAAAACCAACGCAAGCTCAAGACGTAGCAGCAGCGTTCGGCGATGGGGATCGATCCCGATCCAGAACTGGATCAGGGGGAGCGAAAGAGTGGGGTGCGTGGGGGGTTAGGGTTTTAGGTGAGAGGGGATAAGGGGAGTGGGGGTGTGGCCGGCTGGGCCTTTGGCCAGTTGGGCCGGTGACCTGCTAGGCCAGAGCCCGGGGGGTTCTTTTTTCTTTTTTTGTATTTATTTATTTTCTGTTTTTACTTCTTTTCTGTTTATTAGTTTTCTATTTTATTTTCTATATATTTTTGTTTTATAAAATATACAAGTAGTACATAAATTAGTGTTTCAAAATACCCCAATGCCACAAAAAGTTTGGTGACAAAATAAAATATTTTAGTAATTTATTAATTGTAAAAGGCATTTAATTAATTATTATTTTTCTACTGTCTTATTTATTTTAGAGTATTTAGAACATTTTAGAAAAGTGGGTTTCTTCACCACAATTAACTTTGCATTATTTTAGTTTTAAAGTTTGAAAACTTTAGTTGTTTGACATATTTTGAATTTGAATCGATTTCGATCTATCATGAGATTAACAACAGTAATCGATGACGTGGCATCGTTAACATGGGATTACTGTAGCCTAACTATCTGGGCATCACATACACAATCACAACATGGCATGATAAAGGTAAATATTAATGGAGACAAATATTTAGATAGATAGAATCTAAATATTTATAATGGTCAATTACAACCAAACATATACATCAACTATATAACAATTCAAAAGCAAGTGTTCCATATGACAAGCAAACCAACATCTTAACCATACTAGTTAAGCAATCAAACATCATTCAACAACATGAATTGAAATGATGCGGATCTAACCCTAAAACATTATTAAAAAAAGATCCACTCCATTAAATAAGAACTAAACAACACACGGAACAAGTGGATGAACGACTATCCTAGGCATGATATGTTTATGAGTAATAATCAACCAAGAATAAATATTTGGATGAATCCAAATACTTATAATGCTTAACAAGAAGGAAAGAATAAACATCAATCATATATAACAACTATTAGCAACCATTTCTAAAACAAGAGATAACCATTACAATGGTAAAACTATTTAAACAATCAAATAATACGACACACATCATGCAAGACTTGTGAATATAGAATCATGAAGATGTCTTATCTACTAAGACAAACGTTAAACGTATAAGTGATCATGAGAAGATACTAAACTAGTACATGCTCTTTATAACAAAGGAAACAACTTATATCCAAATGACCTCTAGCAAAAAGATTACCACAACATGATTAACAATAAAGCAAACTATCTGCACTAAGCATATGAGAAAGACACAACTCAACTACTGAAAGGTAAACTATCCTACAAGGATACCAATATAATAATACTCATAACTAAGACATAATTTAGTTGATATCAACTACCATGACTAGCAAGCATCGCAATAGGACAAAACTCTAGGAGACGAGTTGACATGTATGAACATGGAAGCATGAAAGTAGCACACAACAATTGATGTTTATAACATGCAAATACATGGACACATCATACTAACCATGTAGGAAATTTAAACAACTAACTTATGACATCAACAATATCAAGAAATATACTATACTATAATGAGTAACAAGATGGCACGCATTCCTATGTTGTACAACCTACACTTGCAAATGCATAGTGGACAATTAGGCACGATCTAATACATGAATACACACACACAGACACACTCTATGCTATCTAGTTATACAATCACAATATCATGGCATGATATTGAAGCAAGAAGGAATCCTACTTAATTAAAATATATGAGATCATAAACCACTAATATGTACCTCCACCAAGCAAATATTAACAATATGATTGGTCATACAATATAAAGTAGCAATCATATAACACATACAATCCAAACATCTGTTGGACATTGAGCAAGTCCTAGCATGGCATGCTAATAAACAAAAGTAAATGGACACACATGATAGTTGCCAAGATGAAATAAACTAAATTATATTTCACAAGAATAAATTATATATAGCAATACAAAAGTGAATGATTTCATGAAGCATATATCCATGCAATCTTGTATAACACACATTTATAAAATAAAAGGAACAACTAGCCAATAATATTCTATGCTATGAACTACAATGTACTCATATGCAAACAATAAGGCATTTCATTCGACATCTTGCATAAATAATACCATGCAACAACACGTACTAAAAATTTATACACACCATTCATAGACATGGCATGATTTCAAACCAATCAAACAAACATGGAACATTGATAAAATGAATATGTAATCAATATCTAAGATATCCTCATTCCAAACAAAAATGAAAATAATCAAGACATTAGGTATTGCATAATCACACAAAGATTTCAGTAATTCTACATAAACCTACGCATGGTAATAATTTACAACATATGCATATCATAACTATATACCACAAGAAAAAAATATCAACATGAAATAACACGTTGAACAATTTTTTGAATAACTATAATCGGTGAAAGAAATAAATCTAGCAAGTCCTTCGTCGCACTAAAATTATAAGGCAAATAACATACAGTCATAGGCATATCACAAACATAATAAAATAACATACTAACAAGAAAAGTTGACCGATCAACTACTACACATGGTAGTAATACATAAGAACTAATACAAAGGTGTATCTCACTACTACATGATGCACGAAATTATCTACGCAAATCATATAGAACTATATTAAAAACTATTGTTACAATTAACAAGAACGACTAGATAATTCCACCAATGGGTTTCTATGGCCACATAGAATATTTCTTCTATTGGTCATGAAGGCATACGATGAATAGAAAAAATAAATAAAGAAACAAGCGATGATATTGGATGACTCCGGTTCATGAACATGGCCCGGCGAACAAGAGAATTAGGTCACTATGATGTCTAAGAGATAGATTGAACATGTTTTAGTGCACGTGCAAAAGGAATTCAACAGAAACTCACCAAGCGTGATGAGTTGATGCGACGAACTGGATGAACAGTGTTGACGGACATGTGGAATTCTTCACGTGTGATTGACGGAACAATTTCCTTCTTCTCTGATTGGATTCATGGTGTGGAGGAGAACCTTTGGGCGCAAGGGTGCTGATGGAGATGGTCTACACCACCGGGAATGAGCACCCGCGTCCATGGAGCAGCAGTAGTTCGAGGAGAGTTCTTGGGTAGAGGAGGATGGGAGGGCGTGAGGACTGATGGGAATGAGAGAGGAGATCATGGAGGACGTCTAGTCATCTTTAAAACTGAAAACGATTGAGATTTATGGTAGTTGAGAGGAGGGCAGGAGAGTGGATGTAGGTTTCTTCTTCTCTGTAATGTGTGCGCGTACATGTGGGTGGAGGAAGAAGAAGCGCTTGCGGTGGAAGAGGAAGTGGAGGCGCATGATAAGCCTCTCCATTTTGGAAACCGATGTGTTTATGGAATTAAGGAGGGCAACAAATTCCTTGTGTCCTTTCCTTTTCTACATGTACGTGACTGATGTTGGTAGAGTGATCTGAAAGCACAGGCTCGGCCCCCGCGTCGCCCCCCACTCGGGCGACTCAGGTGGCTCCCCAACCCTAGTCGTCGCTGGGTCCTAGCCCATCTTCCTCCCCTCCTCCCGCTGCCGCCGGTGGACGCCACCAGCTTGCGCCCGGAGGCCGACGGCGGTGGCGGGGGCTCTTCCTCCCTCCCACGTCTCAGGGGTGGCAGGGACCCAACATGCGTGGAGGTGCGGCCGATCTAGAAGCGACGACGTTGGCTTCGACGGCGGCGGCGGTCGGCCCTGCCTCGGGCCACGGGCGGCTGCTGCGGCAGCTGGCCTAGATCGGGCGGCGGCGCGATGCGGTCTTCGTCGGCATGTCATCTGGCTTAGATCGGCGGCGGCGTCGAGGGCCTGGTGGACTGCTTGGCGGCACCCATGGCAGATCTGTTCTGGCCGGTGTAGCCAGTGGTGGTGGTCATCTTCTTCATCGGTGGTGGCCGGCCAGAAACTTGGTGATCGGATCTCGAGATCCATCATCTAGTCCCGGCTGTGAGTTGGGGAGACATGGTTGCCGGTAAAAACCGAGCCGACGGCAGGCGATGGCGGCGTTCTACGCCATTACCTTGATGAAGGCATCGTCGTGTAACTACTATCGACCCACTCGTGCTGCTCCGGGGGAAACCCTAGGATCTGGTGTTCCAGATCGGACGATGGTGGCACTGCAGTGTTGTTTTTCTCATGGGAGCATCATTTGTGGAGCAACGCTGGAAGTCAAAGGTAGGAGGTGGAGCGGCTTCGTCTTGCACGGAGCTTCGGTGGAGATGTCAAGTCATTCCTGACCGACAGGTGCTACGCTTTGTCATGCCTGGTCGGCAGGTGCTACGCATGACAGATTTTCCAAGGACTTCAAGCTATGTCGGCTGGTGGTACTTGGCAGCATGGCGCTGAGGTGTATCAGTGGTGACCGCGACGTGCTCAGCTGTTTGCGCGCAGGGAGGAGGTGTCGTTGGGCACCATGGTGGCGTTGAAGATAGCTAGACCGAGCAAGGTTGATGCATCAGTACAGTTCTGAAGATGGAGCGGTGGCAGTTGGCGGAAGCGGCCTCTGAGAGCACGCCGGACCAGTGTGTGCCCTAGACCCGGCAAGTGGCTAGGTTGGGGTCTCAGGTCTTAGATGTTAGGCTTGCCTGCAATGTCTGTTTGGTATTAGGCCCAGGCTATCTGCGCCCCTTCATCAACTGGATAGGTGTAGTGACAGTTTGTTTCTTAGACGGCGGCTTTAGTCTTACTATTGTATGACTTTGTAAGATCTTGTGAGAATAATTAATAAAGTGGCCGTATGCATTGCCTAGATGTAGAGGCAGGGGGTCATCCTCCTTTTCTAAAAAACATGTACGTGACTTTTGATGTTTCCTCTTTCCTTGAGTTGTTGTGAATGTACAAAGAAAGGAGAAGAGGGGTTCGCTCGAGAGAGATGGGCCAGTTCGGCCAGCCCATAAGGTAGAGGGATGGGTTGCCACAGCCCAACATAGTTAGCAAGAAAATAAAAATGGCCATGGCCCAATCGGGCGAAAGAAAATGAGAAAAGGAAGAAATCAGATTGTACTTTGGAAAATTATGGCCAGGGTTTGATAGAGAGAATAAGTAATCAGAAATTGATTTTCCTTTTAGAAAAGGAAAATCTAGAAAGGGATTAAAGTTGGAACAATAGCAAACAACTAAAAAAAATTAGTGACGCATAATTTAATATGAGGGAGGCAATAAAATAAACCCAACTACAAGATAAGAACAAAACTGCAATTTTAATTTAGGTTGGTATTAGTTCAAATTAAATCCTTCAAATTATAAAAGTCCAATTTAAGCTTTCTTAAAAAAACAAATGAAATTTTCTCGCCTTGATTTTTGGAAAAAAAAATCTTAAAAATTCCGAGAATCGGGATGTTACATTTTCCCTTTGAAATTATCTTATCGGATTGAGTCTTTAAGGATTTGAGAACATTTGATGTATGTCTTGCATGTGCTTATCTGTGGTCACAATGGGATATTCACGTGATCCACTTGATGTATGTTTTGGTGATCAACTTGCGAGTTCGGTGACCTTGTGAACTTATGCATAGGGGTTGGCACACGTTTTCGTCTTGACTCTCCGGTAGAAACTTTGGGGCACTCTTTGAAGTTCTTTGTGTTGGCTTGAATAGATGAATCTGAGATTGTGTGATGCATGTCATATAATCATACTTGAGGTGACATTGGAGTATCTAGGTGACATTAGGGTTTTGGTTGATTTGTGTCTTAAGGTGTTATTTTACTATGAACTCTAGGGTTGTTTGTGATACTTATAGGAATAGCCCATTGGATTGATCGGAAAGAATAACTTTGAGGTGGTTTCGTACCCTACAATAATCTCTTCGTTTGTTCTCCGCTATTAGTGACTTTGGAGTGACTCTTTGTTGCATGTTGAGGGATTGTTATATGATCCAATTATGTTATTATTGTTGAGAGAACTTGCACTAGTGAAAGTATGAACCCTAGGCCTTGTTTCAAAGCATTGCAATACCATTTGTGCTCACTTTTATCATTAGTTACCTTGCTGTTTATATATTTTTAGATTACAAAAACCTATATCTACTATCCATATTGCACTTGTATCACCATCTCTTCGCCAAACTAGTGCACCTATACAATTTACCATTGTATTGGGTGTGTTGGGGACACAAGAGTCTCTTTGTTATTTGGTTGCAGGGTTGTTTGAGAGAGACCATCTTCATCCTACGCCTCCCACGGATTGATAAACCTTAGGTCATCCACTTGAGGGAAATTTGCTACTGTCCTACAAACCTCTGCACTTGGAGGCCTAACAACGTCTACAAGAAGAAGGTTGTGTAGTAGACATCAAGCTCTTTTCTGACATCGTTGCCGGGGTGGCGAGAGCTTGAAGGTATATCTTTAGATCTTGCAATCGAATCTTTTTGTTTCTTGTTTTATCACTAGTTTAGTCTATAAAAGAAAACTACAAAAAACGGAATTGAGGTTGCCTCATATGCTTCATCTTTTTAATATCTTTCATGAAAATAAGGATTCCGTATAATTGTGCCAAAGTGTTAGAAGAAGAATGCATTAAAATGTTTGGCACTAGATCTTTGGATGATGAGCATGATTGCAATGTTTTTAGTATGAATTATTTGAATATCCATGATGCTAATGATATGCAAAGCCACAAGCTTGGGGATGCTATGTTTGATGAAGATGATATTTTTTATCCCCCAAGTTTTGATGAGAAAATTTATTATGATGAAAGCATCCATCCTATCTATGATGATTATTGTGAACACGTATGCTATAAAGAATAATGATATCCATGAAACTTGTCATGGTGATTTTAACTTTCAATTGGATTATGCCTCACATGATTTTGTTGAGTTTGCTCCCACTATTATTCCTGAGAAGAAATTTGCTTATGTGGAGAGTGATAAAAATTCTATGCTTGTAGATCATGAAAAGAATGCTTTATGTGATGGTTATATTGTTGAATTCATTCATGATGCTACTGAAAATTATTATGAGGGAGGAATATATGCTCGTAGGAATTGCAATAATATCAAGATTCCTCTCTATGTGCTTAAAATCTTGAAGTTATGCTTGTTTTGCTTTCCTATGCTAGTTGATTCTTGTTCCCATAAATTGTTTGCTCACAAACTCCCTATGCATAGTGGGTTAGACTTAAATGTGCTAGTCATATTCTTCATGATGCTCTCTTTATATTTCAATTCTTATTTTTTTTATGTGAGCATCATTGAAATCGTCATGCCTAGGTAAAAAGGCATTAAAGAAAAGCGCTTGTTGGGAGACTACCCGACAGCATTACCTACTGTTTTTGTGTGTTCACATGATTAAGATACTATAGTAATCATGCTTTATATATTTTGTTTGAATAAAGTGCCAAGTAAGACCTTTGGGAGGGCTTACGGTGATAGTTGATTTGATCTTGCTGAAAAACAGAAACGTTTGCGCTCAGGTAAACAATTCTCATTTTTAACAGAGGTGGACAAAATACTAATTCTTTTTTCAGAAGATAAATAAACAAATTACATAGGACTTCCTAATTTCTCGGGATTTTTGGAGTTACAGAAGTATTCGAGAGTTACAGATTACTACAGACTATTCTGTTTTTGACAAATTCTATTTTCGATGCATAGTTTTCTTGTTTTCTAGTTTCTATGGCTTATATTGCTTAATATAAATTTTATAAATGGTATGGTACAGTAGGAATCATGTGAGAAAAATTATGAATCTTGTCTTGACAGTACCTAAGTGGTGATTTGCTTTCTTATACTAATGGAGCTTACGAGTTTTCTGTTGAGTTTTGTGTTGTGAAGTTTTCAAGTTTTGGGTAAAGATTCGATGTACTATGGAATAAGGAGTGGCAAGAGCCTAAGCTTGGGGACGCCCAAGGCACCCCCAAGGTATTATTCAAGGACAACCAAGAGCCTAAGCTTGGGGATGCCCCGGAAGACATCCCCTCTTCCGTCTTCGTTCATCGGTAACTTTACTTAGAGCTATATTTTTATTCACCACATGATATGAGTTTTGCTTGGAGAGTAATTTTATTCTATTAAGATTTGCTTGCTGTAATTTAGAGTAATGTTTTGCATCTTTTATTGCAATAAAAAGGTCAGGTATAGCCTTTACCATGCTTATTTTTCAAGTCCATATGTTGCTGTTTTAAAAATAGAAAGTTTGCTGTTATGTTTTGAATATTTGTGAATAGCCAGAACATGATGAAATCTTGAAATTTTTACACAATGAGTAACAACAAATTATCTACAGTGTGGTAATTTTTCAGAATTTTTGGAGTTAAATAAGTATGATTCTTATTGCATTCTTTACAGACTATCCTGCTTAGAATGATTGCTGTTATGATAGCATTGTTTGCACATATTTGCTTGTTTAATGATTCTATTCGATGATAGGAGTATTAAATATGCAGAGGCATTCAGTATGCAATGTTAATGTCTACTACACAACCTTCTTCTTGTAGACGTTGTTGGGCCTCCAAGTGCAGAGGTTTGTAGGACAGTAGCAAATTTCCCTCAAGTGGATGACCTAAGGTTTATCAATCCGTGGGAGGCGTAGGATGAAGATGGTCTCTCTCAAACAACCCTGCAACCAAATAACAGAGAGTCTCTTGTGTCCCCAACACACCCAATACAATGGTAAATTGTATAGGTGCACTAGTTCGGCGAAGAGATGGTGATACAAGTGCAATATGGATGGTAGATATATGTTTTTGTAATATGAAAATATAAAAACAGCAAGGTAACTAATGATAAAAGTGGGCATAAACGGTATTGCAATGCGTTGAAACAAGGCCTAGGGTTCATACTTTCACTAGTGCAAGTTCTCTCAACAATAATAACATAATTGGAACATATAACAATCCCTCAACATGCAACAAAGAGTCACTCCAAAGTCACTAATAGCGGAGAACAAACGAAGAGATTATTGTAGGGTACGAAACCACCTCAAAGTTATTCTTTCCGATCAATCCAATGGGCTATTCCTATAAGTATCACAAACAACCCTAGAGTTCATAGTAAAATAACACCTTAAGACACAAATCAACCAAAACCCTAATGTCACCTAGATACTCCAATGTCACCTCAAGTATCCATGGGTATGATTATACGATATGCATCACACAATCTCAGATTCATCTATTCAACCAACACATAGAACCTCAAAGAGTGCCCCAAAGTTTCTACCGGAGAGTCAAGACGAAAATGTGTGCCAACCCCTATGCATAGATTCCCAAGGTCACGGAACCCGCAAGTTGATCACCAAAACATACATCAAGTGGATCAATAGAATACCCCATTGTCACCACGGGTATCCCACGCAAGACATACATCAAGTGTTCTCAAATCCATAAAGACTCAATCTGATAAGATAACTTCAAAGAGAAAACTCAATCCATTACAAGAGAGTAGAGGGAGAGAAAGATCATAAGATCCAACTATAATAGCAAAGCTCGTGATACATCAAGATCGTACCACCTCAAGAACATGAGAGAGAGATCAAACACATAGCTACTAGTACATACCCTCAGCCTCGAGGGAGAACTACTCCCTCCTCGTCACGGAGAGCGTCGGGATGAAGATGGCCACCGGAGAAGGATTCCCCTTCCGGCAGGGTGCCGGAACGAGTCTAGATTGGTTTTCGGTGGCTACGAAGGGTTCTGGCGGCGGAACTCCCGATCTATTGTGCTCCCCAAAGTTTTTAGGGTATATGGGTATATGTGCGAGGAAGAAGTATGTCGGTGGACCTCCGGGCTGTCCACGAGGTAGGGGGGCGCGCCCAGGGGGGTGGGCATGCCCCACACCCTTGTGGGCAGCCCGGGACTCTCCTGGTCCAACTCCGATACTTTGTGGGCTTCTTCTGGTCCAAAAATAAGTTCTGTGAAGTTTCAGGTCAATTGGACTCCGTTTGATTTTCCTTTTTTGTGATACTCTAAAACAAGGAAAAAAACAGAAACTGGCACTAGGATCTAGGTTAATAGGTTAGTCCCAAAAATTATATAAAATAGCATATAAATGCATATAATACATCCAAGGTTGATAATATAATAGCATGGAACAATCTAAAATTATAGGTACGTTGGAGACGTATCAGCATCCCCAAGCTGAATTCCTGCTCGTCGTCGAGTAGGTAAATGATAAAAACAGAATTTTTGATGTGGAATGCTACCCAACATATTTATCCTTGTAGTTCTCTTTATTGTGGCAAGAATATTCAGATCCATAAGATTCAAGAAAAAAGTTTAATATTGACATAAAAATAATAATATTTCAAGCATACTAACCAAGTAATCATGTCTTCTCAAAATAACATGGCCAAATAAAGCTATCCCTACAAAATCATATAGTCTGGCTATACTCTATCTTCCCCACACAAAATATTTAAACCATGCACAACCCCGATGACAAGCCAAGCAATTGTTTCATACTTTTGATGTTCTCAAACTTTTTCAATCTTCACGCAATACATGAGCGTGAGCCATGGACATAGCACTATAGGTGGAATAGAATGGTGGTTGTGGAGAAGACAAAAAGGAGAAGATAGTCTCACATCAACTAGGCGTATCAACAGGCTATGGAGATTCCCATCAATAGATATCAATGTGGGTGAGTAGAGATTGCCATGCAACGGATGCACTAGAGCTATAAATGTATGAAAGCTCAACAAAAGAAACTAGTGGGTGTGCATCCAACTCGCTTGCTCACGAAGACCTAGGGCATTTTGAGGAAGCCCATCATTGGAATATACAAGCCAAGTTCTATAATGAAAGATTCCCCCTAGTATATGAAAGTGACAACATAGGAGACTCTCTATCATGAAGATCATGGTGCTACTTTGAAGCACAAATGTGGTAAAAGGATAGTAGCATTGCCCCTTCTCTCTTTTTCTCTCATTTTTTATTTATTTTATTTGGGCCTTTTCTCTTTTTTATGGACTCTTTTTTTCTCTTTTTTTCGTCCGGAGTCTCATCCCGACTTGTGGGGGATCATAGTCTCCATCATCCTTTCCTCACTGGGACAATGCTCTAATAATGATGATCATCACACTTTTATTTACTTACAACTCAAGAATTACAACTCGATACTTAGAACAAAATATGACTCTATATGAATGCCTCCGGTGGTGTAGCGGGATGTGCAATGAGTCATGAGTGACATGTATGAAAGAATTATGAATGGTGGCTTTGCCACAAATACGATGTCAACTACATGGTCATGCAAAGCAATATGACAATGATGAAGCGTGTCATAATAACGTAACGGTGGAAAGTTGCATGGAAATATATCTTGGAATGGCTATGGAAATGCCATAATAGGTAGGTATGGTGGTTGTTTTGAGGAAGGTATATGGTGGGTTTATGGTACCGGCGAAAGTTGCGCGGTACTAGAGAGGCTAGCAATGGTGGAAGGGTGAGAGTGCGTATAATCCATGGACTCAACATTAGTCATAAAGAACTCACATACTTATTGCAAAAATCTATTATTTATCGAAACAAAGTACTATGCGCATGCTCCTAGGGGGATAGATTGGTTGGAAAAGACCATCGCTCGTCCCCGACCGCCACTCATAAGGAAGACAATCAATAAATAAATCATGCTCCGACTTCGTCACATAACGGTTCCCCATACGTGCATGCTACGGGAATCACAAACTTCAACACAAGTATTCCTCAAATTCACAACTACTCAACTAGCATGACTCTAATATCACCATGTCCATATCTCAAAACAATTATCAAGTATCAAACTTCTCTTAGAATTCAATGCACTTATATGAAAGTTTTTATTATATCCCTCTTGGATGCCCATCATATTAGGACTAATTTCATAACCAAAGAAAATTACCATGCTGTTCTAAAGACTCTCAAAATAATATAAGTGAAGCATGAGAGTTCATATATTTCTTCAAAATAAAACCACCGCCGTGCTCTAAAAAGATATAAGTGAAGCGCTAGAGCAAATGACAAACTACTCCAAAAGATATAAGTGAAGAGCAATGAGTAGTCGAATAATTATGCAACTATGTGAAGACTCTCTAACATTTAAGAATTTAAGATCTTGGTATATTATTCAAACAGCAAGCAAAACAAAATAAAATGAAATGATGCTCCAAGCAAAACACATATCATGTGGTAAATAAAAATATAGCTCCAAGTAAAGTTATCGGTGAACGAAGACGAATGAGGGGATGCCTTACGGGGTATCCCCAAGCTTAGGCTTTTAGGTGTCCTTATATTATCTTGGGGTGCCATGGGCATCCCCAATCTTAGGCTCTTTCCACTCCTTGTTCCATAATCCATCAAATCTTTTACCCAAAACTTGAAAACTTCACAACACAAAACTTAAAGTAGAAAATCTCATGAGCTCCGTTAGCGAAAGAAAACAAAACACCACTTCAAGGTACTGTAATGAACTCATTCTTTATTTATATTGGTGTTAAACCTACTGTATTCCAACTTCTCTATGGTTTATAAACTATTTTACTAGCCATAGATTCATCAAAATAAGCAAACAACACATAGAAAACAGAATCTGTCAAAAACAGAACAGTCTGTAGTAATCTGTAACTAACGCAAACTTCTGGAACCCCCAAAATTCTAAAATAAATTTCTGGACGTGAGTAATTTATCTATTAATCATCTGAAAAAATAATTAACTAAATATCACTATCCAAATAAAAATGGCAGCAACTCTCGTGAGCGCTAAAGTTTCTGTTTTTTGCAGCAAGATCAACAAGACTTTCCCCAAGTCTTCCCAATGGTTCTACTTGGCACAAACACTAATTAAACACAGAAAACACAACCAAAACATAGGATAGATAAATTATTTATTATTAAACAGGAGCAAAAAGCAAGGAATAAAAATAAAATTGGGTTGCCTCCCAACAAGCGTTATCATTTAACGCCCCTAGCTAGGCATGATGATTTCAATGATGCTCACATAAAAGATAAGAATTGTAACATAAAGAGAGCATCATGAAGAATATGACTAGCACATTTAAGTATAACCCACTTCCTATGCATAGGGATTTTTTTGAGCAAACAACTTGTGGGAACAAGAATCAACTTGCTTAGGAAGGTAAAACAAGCATAACTTAAAAACTTTAAGAACATAGAGAGGAAACTTGATATTATTGCAATTCCTACAAGCATATATTCCTCCCTCATAATAATTTTCAGTATAATCGTAAATGAATTCAACAATATAACCATCACATAAAGCATTCTTTTCATGATCTACAAGCATAGAAAATTTATTACTCTCCACACAAGCAAAATTCTTCTCATGAATAATAGTGGGAGCAAACTCAACAAAATAATTATCATCGGAGGCATAATCCAATTGAAAACTAAAATCATGATGACAAGTTTCATGGATATCATTATTATTTATAGCATACAAGTCATCACAATAATCATCATAGTTAGCAACTTTGTTCTCATAATCAATGGGAACCTCTTCCGGAATAGTGGATTCATCACAAAATAAAGTCATGACCGCTCCAAATTCACTTTCATCAATATAATCATCATAAATAGGAGGCATGCTTTCATCATAATAAATTTGCTCATCAAAACTTGGGGGACAAAAAATGTCATCTTCATGAAACATAGCTTCCCCAAGCTTGTGGCTTTGCATATCATTAGCATCATGGATATTCAAGGAATTCATACTAACAACATTGCAATCATGCTCATAATTCAAATATTTAGTGCCAAACATTTTAATCCATTCTTCTTCTAACACTTTGGCACAATTTTCCTTTCCATCATACTCACGAAAGATATTAAAAAGATGAAGCGTATGAGGCAAACTCAATTCCATAATTTTTTTGTAGTTTTCTTTTATAAACTAAACTAGTGCTAAAACAAGAAACAAAAAGATTCGATTGCAAGATCTAAAGATATACCTTCGAGCGCTAACCTCCCCGGCAACGGCGCCAGAAAAGAGCTTAGTTGACGGGGTGTTAGTGCCGCTTTCCTCGCCTCGCCGGCAACGGCGCCAGAAAAGAGCTTGATGTCTACCACACAACCTTCTTCTTGTAGACGTTGTTGGGCCTCCAAGTGCAGAGGTTTGTAGGACAGTAGCAAATTTCCCTCAAGTGGATGACCTAAGGTTTATCAATCCATGGGAGGCGTAGGATGAAGATGGTCTCTCTCAAACAACCCTGCAACCAAATAACACAGAGTCTCTTGTGTCCCCAACACACCCAATACAATGGTAAATTGTATAGGTGCACTAGTTCGGCGAAGAGATGGTGATACAAGTGCAATATGGATGGTAGATATATGTTTTTGTAATCTGAAAATATAAAAACAGCAAGGTAACTAATGATAAAAGTGAGCATAAACGGTATTGCAATGCGTTGAAACAAGGGCTAGGGTTCATACTTTCACTAGTGCAAGTTCTCTCAACAATAATAACATAATTGGATCACATAACTATCCCTCAACATGCAACAAAGAGTCACTCCAAAGTCACTAATAGCGGAGAACAAACGAAGAGAATATCGTAGGGTACGAAACCACCTCAAAGTTATTCTTTCCAATCAATCCGTTGGGCTATTCCTATAAGTGTCACAAACAGCCCTAGAGTTCGTACTAGAATAACACCTTAAGACACAAATCAACCAAAACCCTAATGTCACCTAGATACTCCAATGTCACCTCAAGTATCCATGGGTATGATTATACGATATGCATCACACAATCCCAGATTCGTCTATTCAACCAACACATAGAACCTCAAAGAGTGCCCCAAAGTTTCTACCGTAGAGTCAAGACGAAAACGTGTGACAACCCCTATGCATAGATTCCCAAGGTCACGGAACCCGCAAGTTGATCACCAAAACATACATCAAGTGGATCAATAGAATACCCCATTGTCTCCACAGGTATCCCACGCAAGACATACATCAAGTGTTCTCAAATCCTTAAAGACTCAATACGATAAGATAACTTCAAAGGGAAAACTCAATCCATTACAAGAGAGTAGAGGGAGAGAAACATCATAAGATCCAACTATAATAGCAAAGCTCGTCATACATCAAGATCGTACCACCTCAAGAACACGAGAGAGAGAGAGAGAGAGTTCCAACACATAGCTACTAGTACATACCCTTAGCCCCGAGGGAGAACTACTCCCTCCTTGTCATGGAGAGCGTCGGGATGATGAAGATGGCCACCAGAGAAGGATTCCCCCTCCGGCAGGGTTTCGGAACGGCTCTAGATTGGTTTTCGGTGGCTACGGAGGCTTCTGGCGACGGAACTCCCGATCTATTGTGCTCCCCGAAGTTTTTAGGGTATATGGGTATATATGGGAGGAAGAAGTACGTCGGTGGACCTCCGGGCTGTCCACGAGGCAGGGGGCGCGCCTAGGGGGGTGAGCATGCCCCCCACCCTCGTGGGCAGCCTGGGACTCTCCTGGTCCAACTCCGATACTCCGTGGGCTTCTTCTGGTCCAAAAATAAGTTCCATGAAGTTTCAGGTCAATTGGACTCTGTTTTATTTTCCTTTTCCACGATACTCTAAAACAAGGAAAAAACAGAAACTGGCACTGGGCTCTAGGTTAATAGGTTAGTCCCAAAAATCATATAAAATAGCATATAAATGCACATAAAACATCCAAGGTTGATAATATAATAGCATGGAACAATCAAAAATTATAGATACGTTGGAGACGTATCAAATGTCAAATTATAATTTTAGTGATTTTCTACAGTAGAGAATGATAAGGTTTAGCATGGATTTATACTAACTTATCGCATGAGTTCTGTTGAGTTTTGTGTGCATGAAGTTTTTAAGATCCCAGGAAACTATGATATGAGAGGAATTAAGGAGACACAAAAGCTCAAGCTTGGGGATTCCCCAGGCATCCCTAATTAATATTTCAAGAAGTCTCAAGCATCTAAGCTTGGGGATGCCCCGGTAGGCATCCCAGCTTTCTTCTTCAACAACTATCGGTTAGTTTTGGTTGAGCCTAAGTTTTTGCTTCTTCACATGATATGTGCTATCCTTGCAGTGTCATTTTATTTTGTTTTGCTTGCTGTTTGAATAAAGTAATTAAGATCTGAAATTTTATTTATGAGGAGTCTTCACATAGTTACATAATTATTCAACTACTCATTGATCTTAACTTATATCTTTTGGAGTAGTTTGTCATTTGCTCTAGTGCTTCACTTATATCTTTTTAGAGCACGGTGGTGGTTTTATTTTCAAGAAATTGATGAACTCTCATGCTTCACTTATATCATTTTGAGAGTCTCTAAACATCATGGTAATTTGCTTACGTTATGAATTTAGTCCTAATATGATGGGCATCCAAGAGGGATATAATAAAAACTTTCATATAAAGTGCATTGAATACTATGAGAAGTTTGATTCTTTATGATTGTTTTGAGATATGAAGATGGTGATATTAGAGTCATGCTAGTGGACTAGTTGTGAATTTGAGAAATACTTGTGTTAAGGTTTGTGAGTCCTGTAGCATGCACGTATGGTGAACCATTATGTAACGAAGTTGGAGCATGAGGTATTTATTGATTGTGTTCCTTATGAGTGGCGGCCGGGGACGAGCGATGGTCTTTTCCTACCAATATATCCCCCTAGGAGCATGCATGTAGTACTTCGTTTCGATGACTAATAGATTTTTGCAATAAGTATGTGAGTTCTTTATGACTAATGTTAAGTCCATGGATTATACGCACTCTCATCCTTCCACCATTGCTAGCCTCTCTAGTACCGCGCAACTTTCACCGGTACCATAAACCCACCATATACCTTCCTTAAAACAGCCACCATACCTACCTATTATGGCATTTCCATAGCCATTCCGAGACATATTGCCATGCAACTTTCCACCGTTTCATTTATTATGACATGCTTCATCATTGTCATATTACTTTGCATGATCATGTAGTTGACATCGTATTTGTCACTCTTGATTCATTGCACATCCCGATACACCGCTGGAGGCATTCATATAGAGTCATATTTTGTTCTAAGTATCGAGTTGTAATTATTGAGTTGTAAAGTAGAAGTGTGATGACCTTCATTATTAGAGTATTGTCCCATGTGAGGAAATAAAAAAAGAGGAAAGGCAAAATAAAAAAGAGATGGCCCAAAAAACAAAAACAAAACAAAAAATGAGAGAAAAAGAGAGAAGGGCAATGCCACTATCCTTTTACCACAATTGTGCTTCAAAGTAGCACCATGATCTTCATGATATGGATTGTCATATGTTGTCACTTTCATATACTAGTGGGAATTTTCATTATAGAACTTGGCTTGTATATTCCAATGATGGGCTTCCTCAAATTGCCCTAGGTCTTCATGAGCAAGCAAGTTGGATGCACACCCACTTAGTTATGTTTTGAGCTTTCATAAACTTATAGCTCTAGTGCATCCGTTGCATGGCAATCCCTACCCACTCACATTGATATCTATTGATGGGAATCTCCATAGCCCGTTGATACGCCTAGTTGATGTGATACTATCTCCTTCTTTTTATCTTCTCCACAACCACCTTCTATTCCACCTATAGTGTTATGTCCATGGCTCACGCTCATGTATTGCGTGAAAGTTGAAAAGGTTTGAGAACATCAAAAGTATGAAACAATTGCTTGGATTGTCATCGGGGTTGTGCATGATTTGAATATTTTGTGTGATGAAGATGGAGCATAGCCAGACTATATGATTTTGTAGGGACGGACTTTCTTTGGCCATGTTATTTTGAGAAGACATGATTACTTTGTTAGTATGCTTGAAGTATTATTATTTTTATGTCAATATTAAATTTTTGTCTTGAATCTTTCGTATATGAACATTCATGCCACAATAAAGAAAATTACATTGATAATTATGTTAGGTAGCATTCCACATCAAAAATTCTGTTTTTATCATTTACCTACTCCAGGACGAGCAGGAATTAAGCTTGGGGATGCTGGATATGTCTCCAACATATCTATAATTTTTTATGTATTCATGCCATGTTTATAATATTTTTACATGATTTTGGTATGATTTTGTTAGAACTAACCCGGACTGACGCTATTTTCAGCAGAACTACCGTGGTGTTGTTTTTGTGCAGAAATAAAAGTTCTCAGAATGCGCTGAAAATCCATGGAGTTTTTTCCTAGAAAAGATAACAAATACCGAAATGAAGAGTTACCGGAGGGGAGTCCCGTGGGCCCCACGAGGGTGAGGGCCCGCCCACCCCCTGGGCGCGCCCCCTGCCTCGTGGACTCCCTGTGGGGCCCCCTGACTTGTTCTCGACGCCAACCTCTATTATAAATCCCCAAACCTCTAGAAAATAACCTAGATCGGGAGTTCCGCCGCCGCAAGCCTCTCTAGCCACCAAAAACCAATCGGGACCTTGTTCCGACACCCTGCCGGAGGGGGAATCCATCACCGATGGCCATCTTCATCATCCCAGCGCTCTCCATGATGAGGAGGGAGTAGTTCACCCTCGGGGCTGAGGGTATGTACCAGTAGCTATGTGTTTGATCTCTCTCTCTCTCTCGTGTTCTTGATATGGCACGATCTTGATGTACCTCAAGCTTTGCTATTATAGTTGGATCTTATGATGTTTCTCCCCCTCTATCTCCTTGTGATGAATTGAGTTTTCCCTTTGAAGTTATCTTATCGGATTGAGCCTTTAAGGATTTGAGAACACTTGATGTATGTCTTGCATGTGCTTATCCGTGGTGACAATGGAATATTCACGTGATCCACTTGATGTATGTTTTGATGATCAACTTGCGAGTTATGTGACCTTGTGAACTTATGCATAGGGGTTGGCACACGTTTTCGTCTTGACTCTCCGGTAGAAACTTTGGGGCACTCTTTGAAATTCTTTGTGTTGGCTTGAATAGATGAATCTGAGATTGTGTGATGCATGTCGTATAATCATACCCGCGGATACTTGAGGTGACATTGGAGTATCTAGGTGACATTAGGGTTTTAGTTGATCTGTGTCTTAAGGGGTTATTTTACTACAAACTCTAGGGATGTTTGTGACACTTATAGGAATAGCCCATTGGATTGATCGGAAAGAATAACTTTGAGGTGGTTTCTTACCCTACAATAATCTCTTCATTTGTTCTCCGCT
Organism: Triticum urartu; assembly: GCF_003073215.2. Classification (NCBI taxonomy): domain Eukaryota; kingdom Viridiplantae; phylum Streptophyta; class Magnoliopsida; order Poales; family Poaceae; genus Triticum; species Triticum urartu. Next base: position 58,206,866 of record NC_053025.1, on the reverse strand, counting down.
ATTAGTGACTTTGGAGTGACTCTTTGTTGCATGTTGAGGGATTGTTATATGATCCAATTATGTTATTATTGTTGAGAGAACTTGCACTAGTGAAAGTATGAACCCTAGGCCTTGTTTCGAAGCATTGCAATACCGTTTGTGCTCACTTTTATCATTCATTACCTTGCAGTTTTTATATTTTCGGATTACAAAAACCTATATCTACCATCCATATTGCACTTGTATCACCATCTCTTTGCCGAACTAGTGCACCTATACAATTTACCATTGTATCGGTTGTGTTGGGGACACAAGGGACTCTTTGTTATTTGGTTGCAGGGTTGTTTGAGAGAGACCATCTTTATCCTACACCTCCCGTGGATTGATAAACTTTAGGTCATTGATGTCTACTACACAACCTTCTTCTTGTAGACGTTGTTGGGCCTCCAAGTGCAGAGGTTTGTACGTAGGACAGTAGAAAATTTCCCTCAAGTGGATGACCTAAGGTTTATCCACTACTAGGAAAAGGCCTACTAATGGCGCACCTAATTTGGCCATTAATGGCGCATTAGTGGTGCGCCATTAGTGCCACGCCATTAGTATATTTTACTAATGGCGCACCATAGGTGCGCCATTAGTATCTGGTATGCTAATGGCGCACCTCAGATGCGCCATTAGTATATACAACAGTGCGCCATTAGTATGCCTCCCAGGGGGCCATGTATACCCAGGTGCTTTGGCATACTAATGGCGCACAACAATAAGATGCGCCATTAGTAACTTCGGCATACTAATGGCGCACTGTTTAATGATGCGCCATTAGTATCCTTTGGCATACTAATGGCGCACTGTGATGTGATGCGCCATTAGTATGAATATTAGGTTTTTTTATTTTTTAATTTTCTGTTTTTTGCACAGGTTACAAAATGTATAATTGGACAAAATATAGACAGCACACATCAACAACAGATTCATCGAATACAATAGAAGATTAGTCTCTGAATACAATTCATCATATTAGTCTCAGAATACAATTCATCATATTAGTCTCCGAATTGAAAAGACCGAACAAAGATAGAACATTATATTACAAGTCTCGAGACCGCGAGTAGCGAGTTTGTCTTCACATTACAAGTCGATATCGATTATCTAAACTACCATCACATAGAAGAGAGCTGCGGTCATCACGATGAGCATCATCACAATGAAACTCGTCTTCATCCGGTTCCTCCAGCGCTCTCTCCCCTCTCCCGCTAGATAGCGGGCGTATCTAGATTCGGCCTCGGCCCTAGTGGTGTACCCTTGTAACTGTTACCGCTGAATCGGTGAACCTGTCTCCGACACTCCTCCCAGTCGTCGTAGACTCCGGGAACCTTACCCTTGTACACGACATATGACGGCATCACTATGCAGTAGCCAAACGAAACGTTAGTACCAATTCACAGACAATACATAAGCAATATATAAGTATGCAACAGAACGATCGGAAGAGAAAAGCAAGACATTAATAGCATCGATTACATCTAAGTTGAACGACTCTCGAAACCAAAGAGACATACTACAAGTTCATTAAAGTTTAATTACAACATGAGCCAATCGATGTTTCAGAACTAGACACAGCATCACTGCTTTCGACTCGACTCAAGGGACCGGAGCGTGGATGAAGCCGCCGTCTATCGTGGGAGTCATGAAATAACGGTCGTTGTCAGCCTGCATTTGTAGCATTGTGTCGATGTCACTGTTGGACGGTTGATTTCTGAGGTAGAACTGCCCCGAGGTACGAAGGACATCTTGATAGATGATTTCCGCAAACTCCGACTGGATGCGAAAGAATTCTTGTCTGATGTCCGCGTCCTGGATTGCCGACATGCTCGCGGCCCAATATTTGAGTTTACTCGGTAGCAGAAGTTGATGATGGTCCCGTACGATTGCCTGCATGTGATGGATGGCGTAGTAGGCACCCTTCTGACCGCCAGGCGGCTGCTTGACGCAGCAGAACGTCGTATTGTGGGAGAACACGTGCTTGCCGTACTTACGAATAGGCCTGGTGAAGGTGCCTCCAGATTTTACGTAGCCGGGGAGAACATCATCAAGAACCTTCTTGACATTTGTGTAGTCTACGTTCGAATGACGGTCCGGGTCGAAATACGTGGCAATGGAATATTTGGGGCTTAGGAGGATGAGCGTGCAATGTGTGTCACTGCAGAAAACACGGAATGTTAAAAGAAAAACGATCGAAATCTAAGAATTCATATGTTACGGGGCGGTTGAGGGGAGGACTTACTCGGGAAAGTAAGGCACGAGGAAGTTATCCTTATCTTGGTTTGCCAGAATGACGCCTTCGAGGTAAGAAGTCGCGACTTGCCGGTCCCCAGCGCTGCCCAAGATCTTGGCACGCATGTAGAAGGGGTCGACTATCACGATGTCCGGGGTCTTGTCACGAATGATCCGCATCTCCATACTCAGCGAAAATAGCCGAACGAAGGTGTAGTGCAGCGGATGAAGGTTCAACATAGCGTGGATGTCATCAAACCGCAGGACGATCGTACCCCCGATGGAGTTATCCACAAAGCCCTTGCCCTCTGGCACCTTGGCCGCGAAAACCGGGTATGCCACATCCTTCTCTCTGAGACGCCGCTTCTCCAAAGAAAGAACACTGTCATGCAGACTCCGCATAGCACCGGTTGCAGCATCGAGCATATTTCTCGGTAGCATCGGCCTACCCGCCACATGCAGCCTCCTCATTAAATCCTCAGGTGAAGGTGGCCCGTCCTGAGCACGGATCGTACTCGGTGCCGGCTGGCCTGCACCCTTGTTAGTCTTTCTTTTGCGTGCCTTCTTCTTCTCCTGTAATGGGACCAAGTTCTGCTCACAGACCGCCTTCTTGAGTGTGTTGGGGGTGATAATATTTCGCACCTCGCCTATCTGAGGCTCGGTGAAGTCGGCAGCTGGAGGCGTCTCCTGAGAGCTGAACTGCAGACAACGCCTGTTGCAACTTGGCTTCTCCGCGGTACCAGCTAGATCGCGCACGTCTTTTGTTGGGTTGGGTTCTTCAGAAGGAGGCCCCATGAAGTCGCCACCGTACCCATGATCGGCAAAGTACTGATCAACGTTGCCAAATGTATCGTCGTCATCGGCGCCCTGCGAAAACATGTTGTTTAATTAGTTATTCACGAAGTGCAGGAGACATCGACCAACTCGTTGTTCACGAAGTGCAGGAGAGTGCACGGAACGTCGGCAGCGCCCTGCGAAAACATGAAGGGCGCCAGGGATGCCCAGTCAAAGGCAAGGAGATGAAGTCCTCGGCCGAGAGAGGCTTAATTAGTTACCGTGATGATGGCGTCGAGCTCGGCTAATGTCGAGGCACCGCCAACGGCGGGCGTGCAGTTGACGGAGGGGCCGCTTGCTGCAGAGATGCCGGCCGGCGTACACCCGGGTGCATTAAGCTCCCGTGCCAGCGTCGGAGACACCAATGGCCCCGCCATCGCGTTCTGCGAGTTGCTGGCCGTGAAGCTAGGAATCGGGGGCGGCCCCTGTTGGCCGCCCGCAATCCACACACTAATCCCCTGGATCAAGGTAGGCACAATGGCGGTGATCGTCGCTCCGAGTTGTTGTTGCACTTGCTCTTGGACAATCTCCAGAATCCGTGCCACCTGTGCCCTGAGTTCTTGAACCTCGCGCGCCTGGCTTTCCGAGCTGGTCTTTTTCTCCTTTCGCCCACCAGTGTTATAGTATGACGACCATTTTGTCGACAAGCCTTTGCCGGCCACACGACCAGCTGACGTCGGCTTACTGAGCTTATCCTTGTTCTTCATTACATTCAACGCCCTATTTAGAGTGGTGTCCCAAGGGTTGTTCTTAGTCGAACTCGCGCTACTGCTTTCAGTCGCCTGCGGAAGGAATGTGAACCATTTAGAAATTTGGCTTCATTAATTAGAATGCAACCATATGGAGCTAATTACGCGGGGGTGTATTCCTTACCAGAACAAGCTCAAGCGCCCTGGTCTTCGGATCCGTGGTAAGCTCCTTTGTTTTCGGGTCCTTCTTGTACCGGGCCCAGACAAAGTTCCTGGTCTGCTTGTCACCGTATTTATCGAAGAGGGGCGGTAGGCCTTGCTCGGCACGGTCCGCCTCCTCCTTGTCCCATATAGGCTCCGCCACTCTGTAACCGCCGGGGCCGAGTGTGTGTTCCCCTAAGTTCAGCTCCCGCATTTCTTTCCCCCACTTACTTGATTCGGAGTTTGCGGTGCTCGAGCAATTGATCTTGAAGTCGTTGTAGTCATCTTCGGTGATCGAAGGATTTTTCTCCTTGATCTTCTCATAACTCTCACCTTTCTCGATCATTCTCTTCACATTGCTTTTCCAAGTAGACAGGGCCTTGCTCATCTTCATGAGGGCAGCATTGTTCACTTTATTCCCTTTAAGGCTTGTGTTTTCAAATTCAGCAGGGAACTTGTATCGTTCGTGCAGCTTCGTGAAGAGGAGTTTGCGCAAATTCCCTCGGTCAGGATGCCTCAGGTTCTCGGTGTTGATCGAGACGGTGCTCCGGAGAATGCACCCGAGCTGAAGCGAGTACCCCTTGACTATTCGTTCGGGCGCCGTTGGATTCCCGTCGGAGTCCACTTCAGTAACTTCCTCCTTGAGGGTGCGGAGCACGGTCGGGCGCCGGTCCTTCCGTTGCCTCTTCGGTTGGCTGCCATCTGTGCGTGCGCCGCCATCATCAGTGGTGGCATCCTCGGCGGCACCATCAGTGGTGGCATCAGTGGGGTCATCCTCGGCGGTACCATCAGTGGTCTCAGGATCGGTGGGGAAGGCGGCGTCCTCATACAAGTGAGGTTGTTCCTCCATCTCCTAGGACAGCTCCCAGAATGCCTTGCCGCCCGAACCCCCGGCCTCATCATTGTTGGCCATGTTTCTCTCTAAATAGGAACAAAGTTTGGTCAAAAAGTTGGTTATTGTCAAGGAACAAGATCATGGTCTCATCATTTAGGGTTTGTCGACACCGAGGCATCCTAAAAGCTAAGCTTTTATCATTGAGGGTTTTTCGACGCCGAGGCACCCTAAAAGCCTAAGCTTTCATCATTTCGGTTTTTATCGACACCGAGGCACCCTAAAAGCCATGCATTAGTCACAAGTACGCTGGGGCACTTGATCCTACTTAATTAACTACTAAGATACCCCGGCCCATGCATTAATCACAAGTACCCCATATGTCCTATTTTTAGCAAAGTCATGCTAAAATTCACGGAAAATTTCAGCATGACCTTTGCTGAAAATAGGACATATGGAGTACCCGAATTTGCCGGAACGGAAGTTAATCAACATTCCAGCAAACTCAAGGGCCTCTCGGGTGGACAAGGCAAAAAAGGCCTCCATCACAACATGGAAAATACATTGGCATGTGAAGAGGTGAAACAATATATGCATCTCCAAGCAGTATCATTCAACATTTTGGACAAACCACTACAAGCAATACTGGATCAGATACAAGAAGAATGTGAGAAAATGCATACAAATACTAATAGATTGAGGTGTTTAACTTGTGGTGCTCTCTGTGCTATTAACATTTCAAGTCAAAACCTTTTCTGGTTAGTAAGTGTTTCTTGAGCATATGTATGTAGTAAGTGTTTCTGCTCTCAGTGTTTCAGAACACATATTTTAGCTACCTAGTACCAGTGCTATTACCCAGCAGTTAATTAGCTTTTGCTTTTGCTTTTCAGTGCCAAATTCTAGCTAGTACGAGCAAATTAATTACCCACTGTTAGTGCCAAATTCTAGCTAGCAGTACCATATATAAAAGACATTCAGTCTAATGCTATTTACTAGCAGTACTAGCAGTTTTTCTTCTTCTTCAATAACTATATTGTCCATCAGATTGTATTGGCCATATATAAAAGACATTCAGTCTGATGCTATTTACTAGCAGTAGTAGCAGTTTTTTTCTTCTTCATTAACTATACTAGCAGTTTTTTCTTCTTCATTAACTGTATTAGCTATTTACTAGCAGTACTAGCACTTGGATCATATGCTAACGCTACATTGATACATCATCATGCTGGGTAATATTAAACCCAAGCAACTTTATAATCAACCCAAGATACATCAACTACTGCACTGTCCTGGCTAATAAAAACAGTCATGCCAGCATATAGTATATAAATCTGAATTTGTGTTTACAAGAAGAGTGCCCATTGCAATGTAAACCAGAGAACACATCTCACCTCAAGTGCAGGATATAGCAGACACCTACTTCTTCAGTCAAGTGCACTAAAAGACCATTTGCAGAACCTGTTTAGTCAGAGTTGAACATTAGAATCCATACTATGCTCTACTATGCTTGTAAAGGAACACCTGCTAGCTAGCTGCTGTCGAGTTGCCAGCATTCATCGTCAGTGAAAAAAAATGAAGAAGAAAAAAGGCATGCATGCACTGGTTTGCCAAAACAGAGCACTTTAGTCCTCTGTTTTTGCTAACTGCTACACATACCCCCAAGTGAACCACCACAACATCTAAAAGCTAACAATTGTTTTTGCTTATATAATCAGACTTTTTGTGCTAAAAAAACCATAGAACAACTGCACCAAATTTCTAAATAAACTGCCATTTCATTTTATTCAATAATGAACTGTACTCTTTATGGGTTTTTTAGTTAAATGCAGAAAATCCAAAGTTAATTCCGCCGGGCTTTCCTATGTTTTTTATACATAACTGCTAAAACCCTAGGAGTTAACCGAGCCACCAACAGAATGTGGACTTAAAAAGAGAGAGTCACGGACAGTGACATGATACATTTTCATAAAATTAGCTAGTTTTACTTATGGTGCACAAAGGAACAAGTACTGCAGTGCACTTAGAAAAAAATGAAGGAACTTCTCTCTACCACACGTAATCTGATTCTTTCACATTGCTTGTCTTTTCCTTTTTTTACTCAATAACGGTAAGCACTAATACTCTTAACTGCACTATAGAAACTGAACCAAATGAACTCCATGGGTGCTGCCATCTCACCCGTCATTGACGGCGCAATGAAACAACTTTTATAACTGGTGTTTGTTCTTCTCAAAGTATATTCCTTAATCGCAATGGCTAACTGCTGAAACTATAAACTATGTAACTGCTGAATTATACACAACCGCTTCCAAGGCCTACTAGTGTTTTTCAGAGAGAACAACCATGTACAGTTAAAAAATGGTAACTGTGTTGGGGGGAAGTTGATGTTGCTCGATGCCTGAAGTGAGGCCGGCAATTAAGGGACCACCGAGACAAAATCTACGAGTAAACTAACATCCTAAACAGGGGGAAGCTCACCGGGGCACCGGGGCGGCGGGGCGGCTAGGGCGTCGGGATGGCGGGGCGCCTGGTTGTCGAGGCGGCGGGGCGTCGGGCCGACGGGGCGGAGGCGGCTCGGGAGGGGTGGGGGGTGGTGGACCGGCGCGGCGGGGCGGCAGGGGGTCAGGGGTGGCGAGAGTGTCTGGGGCGCCGAGGTGTCGGGGCGGCGGCGGCTCGGGCGGGGTGGGGGGTGGTGGACCAGTGCAGCGGGGCGGCAGGGGGTCAGGGGCGGTGAGGGTGGTGGGGGTCGGGAGCAGCGGCGAGGGCGGTGGGGGTCGGCGGCGACGGGGGCGGCTCAGGCACGGGGACGGCACAGTGAGGGGAGGAGACAGAGGGGAGAGAAAGAGGATGGCGTGGGCGCTGACCTTTTTTGTTAGGTGAAATCCCTTTGTCAATACTAATGGCACAATACTAATGGCGCACCACCCCTCGGTGCGCCATAAGTACATCCATACTAATGGCGCACCTCAACGTGGTGCGCCATTAGTATTCTTTTTTGATTTCTGCTCGAGCCAACAGGTTATCTTCCACCTGACCTGATCCACACCAAGCCCCCTCTACTAGCTCCACTGGTCAGCAGCCAATTCTCACACCAGGAGGTCCTAGGTTCGATTCCCAGGCTCCACAAATTTTTTTTATGCATTTAAAATGTTGTTTGATACTTATTTGTGTTTAAATATGTTCAAACTTGTTTAAATCATAACAGTAATATTTTTTTATAAGACAGTAATAATTTTTTAAAATATATCATCAAACAGTAATGCCGGTGGAGCGGGGGAGGGTGCGCGGGGTGCGGGGGGTCGGCGGCGGCGGTTGAGTAGGGGAGGGGTGCGGGGGGTCGGCGGCGGCGGTTGAGTAGGGGAATCGAGGGTGCGGGGGGTCGGCGGCGGCGGCCGGTGGACCGGGGGGTGCTCGGCGGCGAGGGGGACCGGATCTGGCGAGGTGGGATAGCGATCGAGATGGAGGGGGATCGAGATCGAGTGTCCATGAAATTTAAAAATATTCATGATAGTTCAAAAAAGTGCCCATGAAATACAATCGAGAAATGAAGGCTACGATTTAAATACAATCGATCTTAGCTAGCTATCTGTTCACAATCTTCTTGCCCTTCTTTTTCACAAATGGAGTTCTTCTGTGGAACGGACGTCCTTTAGGTAGGGTGGTCCTGCTTCTTCTTGTGGTGTATGCTGCTACTTCATCATCGTCGTCATGTTCGATCCTCGGGTCGCCGTACTTGTCGAAGTCTTGCTCATTGGCTACTCCATCCATTCCGATGATCTTCCTTTTGCCTCTCCTCACGACAACACGACTGGGCTTTGACGGGTCGGTAATGAAGAAGCATTGGTCCACTTGGGAAGCCAGTACCCATGGCTCATTTTTCGCGGTGACGTTTGCGCCCGCGGTCTTGGATTTGGCTTCGGGTATAACCATGGTGGTGAAATACCGGTCTTCTTTTAGGACGCTCTTGGCCCATCTGACACAGAACATCGGGACCTTCTCTCCAGCGTAGCTCAGCTCCCAGATCTCCTCGATCCTTCCGTAGTATCTGTCCTTGTCGTTACCGGTGTAGGATTCCATCGTTACCCCGGAGTTCTGATAACCATCGCTCTTCATGTCCTTGGCCTCGGTGTAGAATGTGTAGCCGTTGATATCGTACGCCTCATAGGTCATCAGGTTGTGCTCGGTGCCCTGTGATAAGGCGAATATGAGTTGTTCTTCCGCGGAAGAATCCTCATGTAAAGGGTACGACAGAAGCTTCTGCTTGAACCAACGTGTGAAACATGAGTTGTGCTCTTTGAGTATATCTCCGCCCGTCCTCTGTTGGCCTCGGTCATTGTACGTCTTCTTAATAAAGGTTTTGTGCTCTACCACCCAAGGATCGACCACGTCTATGTGTTGTAGCGTGACTAGGTTTGCTCTTTCAAAGTCGGCGAGTCGACCCTCGAAGTCGACATGCATTTCGCGGCGACCCTCACGGTGACCCCATCCAGCGAGCCTGCCGAGGTGCCTGTTGACGGGCAGACCAACGGGGTTCTCGATGCCTAAATAATTCGTGCAGTAGGAGATGCACTCTTCGGTCAGAAAGCCCCTGGCTATGCTTCCCTCTGGACGTGACATGTTGCGAACGTATCCTTTGATGACACCATTCATCCTTTCGAACGGCATCATGCTGTGCAGGAACGTCGGCCCGAGTTGGATGATATCGTCCACGATATGGACCAGCAGATGCACCATAACATCGAAGAATGCGGGCGGGAAGTACATCTCAAGCTCGCATAGTATCACCACGATCTCTTCCTGTAGCCTTCTGAGTTGCCTCACGCCAACAGACTTCCGAGAGATGACGTCAAAAAAGTTGCATAGGCCAAATAGGGTTTCACGGACGTGCGCGTCCATGATCCCACGGATTGCAACTAGAAGTATCTACGTCATCAGCACGTGACAGTCGTGAGACTTCATCCCGCTGAACTTCAGCTTCGCTGGGTCTAGGTATCTGCTTATCTTCCCCGCGTAACCGTAAGGAAGTTTTACTCCTACGAGGCAGGTGAAAAACTGCTCGATCTCCTCCTGACTTAGAGTGAAGCACGCGGGAGGGTAGTCATTTCCGGTCTTCTTGGCCTTTTTGCCTTTGCGACGACTTTCCGTGTCCTGCTTCGCCTCATCATCATCATCATCATCGTCATCATCATCATATATAGCGTGAAGCTCCTGCCTGATGCCCATTGATTTCAAGTCTGCCCTTGCTTTCGGCCCATCTTTGGTCCTCTCTGGCATGTTGAGCAGGGTACCAAGCAGACTCTCACACACGTTCTTCGTGATATGCATGACATCAAGGCTGTGAGGCACACGGTGGATCTTCCAGTACGGCAAGTCCCAGAAAACAGACCTTGTTTTCCATACCTTCAGCAGCGGCTCTGGCGCCTTTCGCTTCTTTCCCGGCTCTGGCGCCTTTTGCTTCTTTCTCGGCAGTGGGCAGTCTTTCCAATTTTTCAACAGCTCGTCTATTTCCTCGCCGCTCCTCGTACGCGGGCGTCCTCGGGGTTCGGTTTCACCATCGAACAGATCCTTGCGTTTTCTCCACGGGTCATCGTCGCGAAGCCACCTTCGATGTCCCATGAACACGGTTTTCGAAGACCCGGGATCTCTATCTAGCTGGCGATACGTTGTGTCATCCATGCACCTGACGCATCCAGAAAATCTGTGGACCACCTACTCCGCGACATATCCGTAACCGAGATAGTCGTGCACCGTCGTGAGCAGCGCGGCTCTCATAGGGAAATATTCTTTCTCTGCGGCGTCCCACGTATTGGCTGGCGTTTTCCACAGCGTGTCAAGCTCCTCTTTCAGCAGCCCCAGATACAGATTGATGTCGTTCCCTGGTTGTTTCGGTCCTTCAATTAGCATACTCATGTGAATGTACTTCCTCTTCATGCACAACCAGGGGGGAAGGTTGTACATCCACACAAACACAGGCCAGGTGCTATGTGTGCTTCTCTGGCTGCCAAACGGATTGACTCCATCGGTGCTCGTGCCCAGCACGATGTTCCTTGGATCGTTCCCAAATTCTGGGTCTTCGAAGTTCAACGCTTGCCACTGGCTCGCATCCTTAGGGTGACTCAGCATCTTGTCTTTTTTATCTATTTCCGGATCATTTGCGTCATCTTCTCGCTTCTTCTCCTCCCTATCCGCGTGCCAATGCAGGAGCTTTGCTACCTTAGGGTCCGCGAAATACCGCTGCAGATGAGGAGTGATCGGAAAGTACCACACCACTTTTCGAGGAGCTTTCTTCCTCTTCTTGTATCGAGTGACGCCGCACACCAGACATATGGTAGACTCCGTGTGCTCGTCTCGATAAATGATGCAATTGTTCATGCACAAATGGTATTTCACATGCGGTAAATCCAGAGGACACACGATTTTCTTCGCCTCCTCCAAACTGGTCGGGCACTTGTTCCCCTTGGGAAGACGTTCGTGCCAGAATGACATGTTCTCGTCGAAGCATGCGTCGGTCATTTTGTGTTTTACCTTCATCTCCAGAGCCATGAGCGTTACTTTCAGGCGGGTATCCTCGGGCCTGCATCCTTCATACAATGGAGTAACCGCGTCTAACTCAAGTTGATCCATCTTGGCTTTCTCTCGGGCGGCAGCTCTTGCGTTATCCGTCTGCTTGAGAAGCAGCTCTTGAATATGAGGGTCCTGCACCCAGCCCATCGATTGTCCAGCGTCGTCTGCTCCGCCGGCATCATCATCTTCATGATCATGCCCGTCGACTGCTCCGGCATCTTCCTCATCATCATGTCCTGCATCTTCTACATGATGACTGTGTACAGCATCACCGTCGTGATCATCTCCTGGGGATTCTTCGTCTTCTCGCCCGCCCGAGCTGCGGTGGTTGTCTTGCTGCCCTTCCTCATTTCTTGCCCGGACCCCATGGACGACTTCGTAGTCATCTTCATCACCTTGCCACCGATAGCCATCCATGAAACCACGCAAGAGCAGGTGGTCCCGCACCTGCCCGGATTCCGGGTCCGCAATAAGGCCCTTCAGCTTGCATCTTCGACACGGACATCTTATCTCTGTCTCATTCTTTTGAAGCATCTCGGCCTTCACGGACCTCAAAAACCTATTCACGATGCCTTCGGTCATCGTGCGGACCATGGTCACCTGCGGGGTAGAGCAAAACGATATTTTAGAACCAAGAAAAAATTTGGCATGACTTTCCCTAAAAATAGGACCAAAAAGAATGCTTAATGCCAAAATTCTCGCCGAAACGGAAATGAATCAACATTCCGGCAAAATATTGGCAACTATCGCATTTCAAATACCGGTACACCTCCAAACACAAACACATATGCAACACCACAAACATATGCAACACCACGAACATACATAGATCTAGCTAGGCCATAAAAAGTGCATGTGCACATTGTTGTAGGGAGAACAACATAAATATAGCTTCCCCCCTTACTTACCTATCAAAACAAGGTAATTTAACCACTTAAATTGAATGAATCTATGGTGGAAATGAGGTGAAAAAGAGGAGGCACCCGAGACAAGGAGGAGGTGGAGAGAATGAAGTGGGGAGAAAGTGAGTGTGGGTAGGAGAGGCTGTCCAAAATATCTTGTTGCTGCCCACTTACTAATGGCGCACCAACTCTAAATGCGCCATTAGTAATCTAGGTTACTAATGGCGCACCTTCTGGTGGTGCGCCATTAGTAGTTTTGCAAAAAAACATACTAATGGCGCACTGTTCCACAGTGCGCCATTACTAGTTTAAACTAGTAATGGCGCACGGTCGAACAGTGCGCCATTAGTAGTTTTGCAAAAAAAGGAATAAAAAATATAATAAAAAAAACAACATTAGTGGCGCACTTTCCGACAGGTGCGCCATTACTAGTTACAACTAGTAATGGCGCACTGTGTCTGGATGCGCCATTAGTATGTTTGGACAGGCGCACTAGTTCAAAAAAAATTTGATACTAATGGCGCACCCTGGGCCAGGTGCGCCATTAGTAGTTTCAGCTCTAATGGCGTATCAGAAGGTGGTGCGCCATTAGTATATACTAATGGCGCACCACTTGTCTGGTGCGCCATTAGTGTCAATCCCATCTATAGCCCTTTTTCTAGTAGTGATCAATCCATGGGAGGCATAGGATGAAGATGGTCTCTCTCAAACAACCCTGCAACCAAATAACAAAGAGTATCTTGTGTCCCCAACACACCCTATAAAATGGTAAATTGTATAGGTGCACTAGTTCGGCGAATAGATGGTGATACAAGTGCAATATGGATGGTTAATAAAGGTTTTTGTAATCTGAAAATATAAAAACAGCCAGGTAGCAAGTGGTAAAGGTGAGCACAAACGGTATCGCAATGCTAGGAAACAATAATAACATAATTGGATCATATAACTATCCCTCAACATGCAACAAAGAGTCACTCCAAAGTCACTAATAGCAGAGAACAAACGAAGTGATTATTGTAGGGTACGAAACCACCTCAAAGTTATTCTTTGTGATCGATTTATTCAAGAGTCTGTAGTAAAATAACACGAAGCTATTATTTCCGTTCAATCCATCATAGAGTTCATACTAGAATAACACCTTAAGACACAAATCAACCCAAACCCTAATGTCACCTAGATACTCCAATGTCACCACAAGTATCCGTGGGTATGATTATACGATATGCATCACACAATCTCAGATTCATCTATTCAACCAACACAAAGAACTTCAAAGAGTGCCCCAAAGTTTCTACCGGAGAGTCAAGATTAAAACGTGTGCCAACCCCTATGCGTAAGTTCACGAGGTCACGGAACTTGCAAGTTGATCACCAAAACATACATCAAGTGGATCATGTGATATCCCATTGTCACCACAGATAAGTACATGCAAGACATACATCAAGTGTTCTCAAATCCTTAAAGACTCAACCCGATAAGATAACTTCAAAGGGAAAACTCAATTCCTCACAAGAGAGTAGAGGGGGAGAAACATCATAAGATCCAACTATACTAGCAAAGCTCACGATACATCAAGATCGTGCCGAATCAAGAACATGAGAGAGAGAGAGATCAAACACATAGCTACTAGTGCATACCCTCAGCCCCGAGGGTGAACTACTCCCTCCTCGTCATGGAGAGCGCCGGGATGATGAAGATGGCCATTGGAGAGGGATTCCCCCTCCGGCAGGGTGCCAAAACGGGTCTAGATTGGTTTTCGGTGGCTACAGAGGCTTGCGGCGGCGGAACTCCCGATCTAGGTTTCTTTCTGGAAGTTTGGGGTTATATAAGAGGTGTTGGAGTCGGGAACAAGTCAGGGGGGTCCCCGAGGTGGCCACGAGGTAGGGGCCGCGCCCAGGGGGTAGGGTGTGCCCCCACCCTCATGGTGGCCTCGGGACTCTTCTGGCCCATCTCCGGTACTCTGTGGGCTTCTTCTGGTCCAAAAATGATCTCCATGAAATTTCAGGTCAATTGTACTCCGTTCGGTTTTTCCTTTTCTGTGATACTCAAAAACAAGGAAAAAACAGAAACTGGCACTGGGCTCTAGGTTAATAGGTTAGTCCCAAAAATCATATAAAATAACATATAAAGGCATATAAAACATCCAAGGTTGATAATATAATATCATGGAACAATCGAAAATTATAGATACGTTGGAGACGTATCAGTCATCCACTTGAGGGAAATTTTCTACTGTCCTAGAAACCTCTGCACTTGGAGGCCCAACAACATCTACAATAAGAAGGTTGTGTAGTAGACATTAGTAGGCAGGAGTCGGTCTACTAATCTTGGACATGACCCCTACGTAATGATCATTGCTTGGATATCGTCATGAGTATTTGAAGTTCTATCAATTGCCCAACAGTAATTTGTTCACCCACCGCTTTGCTATTTTTCTTGAGAGAAGCCACTAGTGAAACCTACGGCCCCTGGGTCTCTTTCTCATATTATTTGCCTTTGCGATCTACTTTTATTTGCTTTTACTTTCAGATCTGTTAATCCAAAAATACAAAAATACTTGGTTGCACTTTATTTTATTTGTGATCTATTTATCCAATTTATTACAATCTTTTTACCGTCACGCACCAATTTCTGGCACCGTACCCGAAAGGGATTGACAACCCCTTTAACACGTCGGGTTGCGAGGATTTGTTATCTGTGTGCATGGGCTGTTTATGTTGTGTTTCTTGGTTCTCCTACTGGTTCGATAACCTTGGTTTCATATCTGAGGGAAATACCTACCACCGCTATGCTGCATCATCCATTTCTCTTTGGGGAAATACCGATGTAGCTTCAAGCGACATTAAAAGGAATTTCCGGCGCCGTTGTCGGGGAGGATCTTCAACATATACCAGGTTCCTAATCACAATCTCATCTCCTCGCAATTTACATTATTTGCCATTTTCCTCTCGTTTTCCTCTCCCCCACTTCACAAAAATTTGTCGTTTTATTCGCCTCTCTTTTTCATTCGCTGCTTCCTTGCTGGATCTGTTTTTGTGTGCAACCTTGTTTGCCATTATTATCATTATGGATAGTTCTTCCTCTATTGCTTGCACTCCCGAGAACGAGGTTCTCAACTTTAAACAAAGGGGAGGAGAAAATTTAAAAGATGCTTGGTATAGGATTCACAATGCTCATAATAGATCTACCCGTAAGCAATCCACCGTTGTTCTTCTTTGTTGTTTTTATGTTGGCATCACCACTTGGTATAGATTCGTCCTTGATACGATTACCGGTGGAAATTTCTTGATGTGTCCTTCTCTTGATGCCTTTAATGCTATGGGAAATTTAGTGGCTCACCACCCCTTATAATTAATGAAACAACTTTGACTCTTGAGCATGTTATGGAAAGACTAGATGCTATGGAAAAGAAAATGCTCACCGAAGATCATAAGGGAATTACAGATAAAAAGATACATAATTTTGCCACCAATATGGGGTCAAAAGTGGGAGATATTCTTAAGTTACTAAGGGAAAAGGGTACCACAATTCATGAAAGAATAGAAGAAAGCCCTTCTCAGATTGATAAATTGGAAGAAATTTTTAGTAATCTAAGCACCGCTTTCGCTTCCGCTAAAACTATCGAAAAAGCTCCCGTTAAAATTGGTAGAGCTTCCAAGAACAAGGGTGCAACCTCTAGTAATAGTAATAAATAAGATCTTAAGATTATTGGTATCCATCCGGATTTTGTTGAAGTGATAAGCGATACTTTTTGCAAGAATGAAATCTTTAGATTTATTCCTAGAAGTGTTGTTATTGAAAATCTTTATGCTAAATCTTTGAAGGATTCTAAGTGTTTGATTGAAGAGTTGGACAAAGATGAAAAAACTTAGGTCCTTGCTTTATGCCTAGCTAAGGGCGTAAAACTATAGTGCTTGTTGGGAGGCAACCCAATGAATAAAATTTATTTTTGTTTTTGCTTCCTATTTTTGAGTGTTAGAAAAATTATGCTACTGTTATGATTGTGTTTTTTATGTTTTAATTAGTGTTTGTGCCAAGTAAAGCCTTTTGGATCTTCTTGGGTGATAGTTATTTGATCTTGCTGAAAAAACAGAAACTTTTGCGCTCACGAAAATAATTATCATTTTTATCAGATAGCGATAAAATACCTATTCCACTTGCAGTAGATCAATATACAAATTTCTCAGGCCGTCCTAATTTTTCAGAATTTTTGGAGTTATAGAAGTGTTCAAAATAGTCAGATTGCTACAGACTGTTCTCTTTTTGACAGATTCTGTTTTCTTTGTGTTGTGTGCTTATTTTGATGGCTCTATGGTTTTCTTTGATGAGTTTTTGCCACAGAAAAGTTGGAATACAATTGATATAATACAAGAACAAAATATGAATTGGTTTGATACAACACTTATAGTAGTGATTTATTATTCTTATACTAACGGATCTCGCGAAGGTTTTGTTGAGTTTTGTGTGATTGAAGTTTTCAAGTTTTGGGTTATCTTATGATGGATGAAGGAATAAGGAGTAGAAGAGCCTAATCTTGGGGATGCCCAGGTATCCCAAGCTATTATTCAAAAATGAGCAACCAACTAAGCTTCGGGATGCCCCCGAGTGACATCCCCTCTTTCTTCTAACGACCATCGGTATTTTACTCGAAACTATATTTTTATTCGTCACATACTATGTGTTTTGCTTGGAGAGTCTTGTATGATATGAGTCTTTATTGTTTTATTTTGTGTTTTAAGTCTTGATCCCTTGCTGGACACACCTATTTGAGAGAGCCAAAATTATGTCATGACTTGTTAGAATTGCTCTCTATGCTTCACTTAAATTTTTTATGAGCTATGGACTTGCTCTAGTTCTTCACTTATATGAGTTTTGAGATATTTTTGAAGAAATGCTCTCTTGCTTCACTTAGATTTATTTGTGATTTAGTAAAATTTTCAAGAAATTCTCTCTTGCTTTACTTAAATTAATTTGAGAGAAAAAAATATTATGCTCATGATCTTCACTTATATTTGTTTGAGCTTGTCAAAAGCAACACATGAAAATTAGTCCCAAAGTGAAAGATATCCAAGAAGGATATAATAAAAACTTTCATGAAGATCATTGGACAAAATAAACTTGATTCTTAGTAATAGTTTTGAGATATGATGATGTGATATGTGACTCATCTTGATGAGTAATTATGCTTTAGTAAGAATATTGGTGTTAAGGTTTGTGATTCCCTATGCAAGCACGAAAGTTAATAATTATGCAATGAAATTATATCCTACTTATGGTGCATTATTCGATGTTAGTTATGCTTAATGCTCGCTTATGTGATTAACATTTCTTGGTTGGTCGCTTCCTAATATTTTGCTAGCCTTCATTTTGCACTAAGTATGATCACTACTTGTGCATCCAAAAACCTTTAACCCGGTTTTGCCACATGAGTCCACTATATCTACCTATATGTGGTATTCTTTTGCCGTTCTAAGCAAATTTGCATGTGCCATCTCTAATTTTCAAAAATAAACTTCTCTTTTGTGTGTTTGTTTCGCTCACGGAGCGGTGAGGGGTGGCTAACATTTTCCATGCTAGATGTGTTATTCTCAAGATGAGTGTTTATTCACTTGTCATTGCACGAGAGTAAGGCAAAGGTATTAGGGATGCGCAGTCCCGAAATGAAAAAGATGAATTTACTTTATGTTGTCAAATAATAAATTCCTTGGAAAGTGTTGGTATGGAGGGCACCTGTGGATACGGTTAGCCATGGAAAGTGAAAGTATGGTGGAAAAAGGAATAAACTTTATTTTCTGTTTGGGAACCGCCTATGATATATCTATGCATGGAAAGTATTGGGAACTCTAAGTCGTTTTCGTTGGTGGGATGGATACACCTCCCAAAATGTTTTATCTCTAAGTTTTTCGCTTTGAGCTCTGGCACCTCTACAAATCCCTACTTCCCTCTGCGAAGGGCCTATCTTTTACTTCATGCAATTTTTATTTTTGAATTTGATTCTCCATCTTCTCTTACAAAAACACCAACTAGGAGGCAATATGATCGTACTTGAGTATTGGGTGTAGCTAATATGTGAAAACCCACAAGTATAGGGGATCGCAACAGTTTTCGAGGGTAGAGTATTCAGCCCAAATTTATTGATTCGACACAAGGGGAGCCAAAGAATATTCTCAAGTATTAGCAGCTGAGTTGTCAATTCAACCACACCTAGATAACTTAATATCTGCAGCAAAGTATTTAGTAGCAAAGTAATATGATAGTAGTGGTAACGGTAGCAAAAGTAACATTTTTGGGTTTTTGTAGTGATGGTAACAATAGCAACGGAAAAGTAAATAAGCGAAGAACAATATATGAAAAGCTCGTAGGCATTGGGTCGGTGATGGAGAATTATGCCGGATGCGATCGATCATGTAACAGCTACAACATAGGGCGACACAGAACTAGCTCAAGTTCATCAATGTAATGTAGGCATGTATTCCGAATATAGTCATATGTGCTTATGGAAAAGAACTTGCATGACATCTTTTGTCCTACCCTCCCGTGGCAGCGGGGTCCTATTGGAAACTAAGGGATATTAAGGCCTCCTTTTAATAGAGTACCGGACCAAAGCATTAACACATAGTGAATACATGAACTCCTCAAACTACGGTCATCACCGGTAAGTATCCCGATTATTGTCACTTCAGGGTTAATGGATCATAACACATAATAGGTGACTATAGACTTGCAAGATAGGATCAAGAACTCTCATATATTGATGAAAACATAATAGGTTCAGATCTGAAATCACGACACTCGGGTCCTAGTGACAAGCATTAAGCATAGCAAAGTCATAGCAACATCAATCTCAAAACATAGTGGATACTAGGGATCAAACCCTAACAAAACTAACTCGATTACATGATAAA
This sequence comes from Triticum urartu, assembly GCF_003073215.2. NCBI lineage: Eukaryota > Viridiplantae > Streptophyta > Magnoliopsida > Poales > Poaceae > Triticum > Triticum urartu. The sequence continues at coordinate 58,187,686 of NC_053025.1, read as the reverse complement.
TCTCATCCAACCCATCACCGTCCAGCAAGCCTACGATGGAATTACTCACACACGGCGGTGAGCATCATGAAATTGGTGATGGAGGAAGGTTGATGATGACGATGGCGACGGATTCCCCTCTCCGGAGCCCCGAACGGACTCCAGATCAGCCCTCCCAAGAGAGTTTAGGGCTTGGCGGCGGCTCCGTATCGTAAAACACGATGAATCCTTCTCTCTGATTTTTTTCTCCCCGAACACGAATATATGGAGTTGGAGTTGAGGTCGGTGGAGCGTCAGGGGGCCCACGAGGCAGGGGGGCACGCCCAAGGGGCAGACGCGCCCCCTGTCGTGGTTCTAAGTCTGACAGTAATGTAGGGGGGTAAGTATGGTGAGGCAAGATCTTAGCTATGGAGAAGTTGTAAGCACACGAGGTTTACGAGTTCAGGCCCTTCTCGAAGGAAGTAATAGCCCTACGTCTCGGAGCCTGGAGGTGGTCGACTGGATTATGCGTGTATGGTTTACAGGGGTGCGAACCCTTTACACTAAGGAGGGGGTGGCTTATATAGAGTTCACCGGACCCCTCCGGCCCTCAGTTATGCAGGGTTTTAAATACATTAAGGTCGGGCGTTACTGGGAACGCCCTTAATAAAGTGCTATGATGACCATAAAGGCTACTTAATAACCGACCGTTAGCATGCGGGGTGTCTTTAGGTCTCCTGGCCATCGAGTGGTTTGGTCTTGGTCGAGTGATCGCCTCTTGATCGAGTGTCTTCGAGTCTGTCGAGTGGAACACCTCCAAGTCGATTGAAAGGTGATTTCTTCTAGAGATGTCCTTGGGTAGGGCAGTTTGGACAGGTCCATGACCCTACCCTACGTACATAGCTTCGTCATTAGCCCCCGAATGGATCAAGGTTTGAGTGGGGAAGGAGTTGAGAATTTTCCCCGGCTCATTTTTCGTGCCATGAGTATATCTGGTTTCGGGTCAATGAATCTTGAGTGATGACATCAGCTTCCTTTTCAGTCGCCTTGATCCATTCTTAGCTTTTTGTCGAGTGAGTTTCTTTACTTGAAAGGTTCTGAGTGACGGTGCGGAGGAGATCTTTGGTCTGACAAGTTGTTCTGCTGCCCGCAGATTTCGCGGGATCCGAATTTTGGGAAGCGCGCGGGACGGGGGAAGCCGCAGTAATCGGATGGGATAGAGCGGAGCTGCCTCGATCCCTGCGCCACCTTTTTCGCCACATATCACGCGCGCGATCGTTACGGGATTTGACAGGGCCGCCTGGGCCTACCAGTCAGCCACTCGGAAGCGGCCTCATATAAGGCGTCGGACTGGGGACTCTTCGAACTGTGCGTCCTCATTATCTCTTCTCCTCTTCACGCTCCCTCGCCGCGCTCGCTCTCGCCCCAGCGCCACCGTTCCGTACGTGTTTCGCCGACGACGATGGGGAAGGAGAAGACGGAGGCTCTAGAGCGGGCGAAGAAGGCGACGACGAGGTCGAAGGGGAAGGTGACCAGTCGGGGCGGATCCTCCTCGCGAACCGGCCTGCCGAAGGGCTGGATCCAGGGCGACTGGATCCGCTCAACGATCACCCAAGAAGACCTCGACGACCTAGCGGGCTGATCCCCTATGAATCGGCGCGCCTTCCGGGGAAGGAATCCGAGCCGCAACCTCGGGAGGGTGAGCGCGTTCTCCTTGCCACCCACGTCGACCGTGGATTCTCCTTGCCTCCTCACCCTTTCTTTCGGGGATTTCTGAACTTCTTTGGGGCACAACTCCACCACTTCACTCCCAACACAATCGTTTATCTCGCCGCTTTTGTTTCTTTGTGTGAGAATTTCCTGGGTTGTCGGTCTCACTGGGGCCTTTTCAAGCACATTTTCACTTGTCGCTCCCAGACGGTGAAAAAAGCTAATCCGAGTGACGAGAGGACTCAAGTGATTCAGATGTGTGGGGGTCTTGGTGTCCAGATGAGAGGGAAAAGCTCCTTTCCGGACATGATTCTTCCCGACTCAGTTCGCGGATGGCAGTCGACCTGGTTTTACTACAAATACCAGTCGACGCCAGGGCAGTCGACTGGCCTTCCTCCTTTCACCATGGACCGAGTGAGGAAACCCTCCCCTTTGAAGGTGCTCCCAGAGGAGAAGGCGCAGGTGAGGGTGCTGGTAGAGCGAGTGGTCCAGCTTATCCGTGACGGGGTCACTGGTATGGATCTCTTGAAGGTCTTCCTTCAGTGGCGCATCCAGCCTCTTCAAGCCCGAGACCATCCGATGTGGATGTATTCGGGTCTCGAAGACTCCACTCGGATTCACCCGGAGGAGGTCGATGACGACACACTGGAGAAGTGGCTGTCGGGCATGACCGGAAACAAGGACAACCCCAGGGGAGCCAGGAGAGTTCCTCCACTCGACCAGTCTCATGTACCAGAGAAGGTCCGATTATGAGTTTTTGTTTGTAATCTAAATTCACTCGCGCAGCTGCCTATACTGAGTCGACTGACTTTGTTCTTCCTGCTTTCTTTCAGGCCATTATTGAAATGTATTCAATGCCCAACGGAGAGCAAGAGCAGGACCCGGAAGGAGAAGCGAGCGGCGGTGACAGTGGCGAGTGGGGGTCTGAAGGTAGAGGAGATGAAGAAAGCGACGATCCAAGTAACAAAGAAGAAGTCGAGTCACCTTCTCGCAGGGAGAGGCGGTCCAAACTTGACCAAGAACGACCGAGCGCCCGTGAAAAGGCGATTGCTCAAACTGGTCAGTCTTCGAAGCGTCCTCGGACCTCTTCGCCCACTCCGACTGAAAAAGGGTCAAAGCATCCCAAAGTCGCAGAGCCGAAGCTTCGGAAGGCGTTGCCGAAGATTAAGATTGACATCCCCATCGCTTCCGCCTGAGTGTCTCCCTTCATATTTACTCGACGCTCTGTGCTGTTTGTTTTTCTTGTTTTAACCGGACAAACTTTGGAACTGTCAGCGCTGCTACTTCCGGGACCTCAGCTTACAGGGACGATGATGAGGTGATGGAGGATGCGGTCACTCCTAATCTGGGTATGATTTCTGCCATACTGTCTTTATTTTGGTCGATTCAACTGCAATGTGTACCATTGGGTGATGTGATTTTGTCGACTGAACTTTGAACAACCCCTAACATTATTGACCTCCCTGACGACGATGATGAAGAGCCCGAGAGGCCTTTGGCGAGGAGAAATAGGCAAGCTTCCACGAGCGAGGTGCCACAATCGACGCCGAGGGCGGAGCCAGTCGTTCAGGATGCTGGCGATGCCAATCGGGGTTCTGTTACCTTCGCCGTGCCATTGTCGAGTGCCTTGCCTTCCTCGTCGACTGCTCAGGCCCTTGTCGACCCGCCTTCAGTTTTTGCGACCCATCATGTCCCAGAGGACGAGGTGAATGCTGTCAGGGAAGCCATATGCCAGGCGGGCATTATGATGGAGAAGATGAAGACGGTGCGGGACGCCAGCCAAGCTGCCTACGATGCCAGCTCAGCTCTCCAGAGCAACGTCCAAGTTAGTTGGTCGCCGCTTGTTCTGTTAGGATATGCTATCTGAAGACTCTTTCCGAAAATCTTTACATCTGTACACCCACTGGGTGCGTCGATTGAATTTTTGAACTAGTGGGGGCACGCTGAGTGCACCCACTAGGTGTAGTCCCCGAGACTACGGTGGACTACTGGCAGTCGACTGTAGTCTTTGCATTTTGTCGAGTGTAAACCGAACTGGTAGTTTGTCTCTTCCACTCGATCTGGTCGAGTGGGATTAGAACCGATGGGGGCACGCCAAGTGCACCTACTGGGTGTAGTCCCCGAGATCGCGGTCGACTGCTGGCAGTCGACAGTGGTCTGAGTTCTACTTTCTCTCTCTTTTTTTACTCCCTGCACTCGACTCCGGTGGGCCGGTCGAGTGGGATCAGAGCCGGTGGGGGCACGCAAAGTGCACCCACTGGGTGTAGTCCCCGAGACTATGGTGGACTGCGGGCAGTCGATCGTAGTCTTAGTACTTATTGTCTTTGTTGTTTTTTGCTGTAAAATAACTTCTCCCCTTTGATTTCAGAAATCTTGTGATCTTCGAGCTCGCTTTGCTGACTTGGAGAAACAAAAGATTCAACTGAACCTTGACTTGGAGCTGGCCAAGACAGAGCTGCAAAAGGTCAAGGACGGCGCCACTGGTAAGACGAGTTTGTCGACTGGTCTGTCTTAGGCTTGAGTACCCTTCTGCTATTTTTGAATCAATCATCATTTCTTTGCAGAAAAACTGAGAGAAGCTCTGGCGAAGAAGGATCAGGATTTGGCTGCTGCTCGAAAGGAAGCTGACGATAGAACCTCCTTGGCTGAACAGAAACTGGCTTCAGTCGGCCAGTTGGAAGAAGAGAATACCAAGCTGAAATCTGCTCTGAACGAGGCCAACAAGGAGTGCTCGCGCTGGAAGAAGGAGAACCTCAACCTGGGCGAGAAGATGGAAGGCATCGCTCGCAGGAGGGACGATCTGGAGAGCTATCTGAGGAGCCTTGCCAAGAAGTTGTTCATCAAGCTTGAAGGTGCACATTTTGTTCCGACTGATTTTTGTTTGTGTCGACTCAGCGTATGAAAATTGACTTATTCTTGGATCGTGAATGTAGAATTTTGCCAGAACTTCGAGGAGGAGACTGGGCGGATCGAACCAGGTTTAGATCCAATCAATTCTCCCGTGAAAGATGAAACTGCCATGAATCTGCTCTGACTGGAATCTCGCATCGACGGTGTCATGGACTACTTGGCTCGACTGAAGGTCGCCATGTCACAGATCGACCCGGCACTTTGGCTAGAGGCCACGCTCCAAAATGATCTTGAGTCCCTGATGACTCGACTTAACGAAATCCCTGACCGAGTGCAGGAGTGGAAGAAGTCTTCTGCCCGGTGTGGCGCTGATGTGGCTCTGTCTTTGGTTCGCGTCCATTACAAGGAGGTGCGACAAGATAAGCTGGCAGCAATCAAGGTTGCCAACACCCAGAAGCATGACTTTCGATCTTTTATGGAGACCTTCATCACCGCAGCCACTCGGATCGCCGACGGCGTCGACTTAGACGAGTTCGTCGAGCCTGCTAGTCCTCCTCCCGTGGAGTGAACAAACTTTTATGCCTCACCTTAAATTTGCCTCGGAATGCTGAGTGGTCTTTGTAACCGTTAAACTCTTTCGGGCTGAATGCCTGAGCACTTCGATCCGTGGTCCGGAACCTTTAGGATTTTATCAGAACTTGGTTTATCATTGAATATCTTCATGAATCCCCTGCTGAGTGAACCCGTTCTTTATTCGAGACAACTTTTGTATTTATAGCGCAGCTCCAAAGGAGAAGGAAGCAGTCGACCCGCGCCTTGTTGCCCTTGCGGGTCGGCGATGGAGTGCCCATTGTATTTGTGACAAAGCTCCTCAAGAGAAGGTGGCAGTCGACCCGCACCTTGTTACTGCAGAGCGGGACGGAGCGCACATTGTATTTGTGGTGAAGCTCCCCAGGAGAAGGTGGCAGTCGACCCGCACCTCATTACTGCAGGGCGGGATGGAGCGCACATTGTATTTGTGGCGAAGCTCCTCAGGAGAAGGTGGCAGTCGACCTGCGCCTCATTACTGCAGAGCGGGATGGAGCGCACATTGTATTTGTGGCGAAGCTCCCCAGGAGAAGGTGGCAGTCAACCTGCACCTCGTCGTCCTTGAGGATTGAGATGTGTTTCGTACTTAGGCGAACACTGGACTGCAGCTAAGCCCCCGAGTGGGAGGTTTGCTCACCACTCGGTAGGATTTTCAAATACTTAGGCGAGTATCGGACTACAGCTAAGTCTCCGAGTGAGAAAACTTAGGCGAGCACTGGACTGCAGCTAAGCCCCTGAGTGGGAGGATTGCGCTCTACTCGGTAGGATTTTTTTCAAACTTAGGCGAGTGCCGGACTGCAACTAAGTCTCCGAGTGAGAAGACTTAGGCGAGAACTGGACTGCAGCTAAGCCCCCGAGTGAGAGGTTTTCTCTCCACTCGATGGGATTTTTTAAATACTTAGGCGAGTACCGGACTGCAGCTAAGTCTCCGAGTGAGAAAACTTAGGCGAGTACTGGACTGCAGCTAAGCCCCCGAGTGGGAGGATTGCTCTCCACTCGGTACGATTTTTTCAAACACTTAGGCAAGTACTGGACTGCAGCTAAGCCCCCAAGTGGGAGGATTGCTCTCCACTCGGTAGGATTTTTTCAAACTTAGGCGAGTGCCGGACTGCAGCTAAGTCTCCGAGTGAGAAAACTTAGGCGAGTACTGGACTGTAGCTAAGCCTCCGAGTGGGGGGATTGCTCTCCACTCGGTAGGATTTTTTTTCAAACTTAGGCGAGTGCCGGACTGCAGCTGAGTCTCTGAGTGAGAAAACTTAGGCGAGTACTAGACTGCAGCTAAGCCTCCGAGTGGGAGGATTGCTCTCCACTCGGTAGGATTTTTTTTTCAAACTTAGGCGAGTGCCGGACTGCAGCTAAGTATCTGAGTGAGAAAACTTAGGCGAGTATTGGACTGCAGCTAAGCCTCCGAGTGGGAGGATTGCTCTCCACTCGGTAGGATTTTTTCAAACTTAGGCGAGTGCCGGACTACAGCTAAGTCTCTGAGTGGGAAGACTTAGGCGAGTACTAGACTGCAGCTAAGCCTCCGAGTGGGAGGATTGCTCTCCACTCGGTAGGATTTTTAAATACTTAGGAGAAACGGGTTCGCAGCTAAGCCCCCGAGTGGGAGGCTGGCTCACCACTCGGTAGGAAATTATTTTTACAAACTTAGGCGAAGCGGATTCGCAGCTAAGCCACCCACTGGGGATTTCTTACACAAACAAAAACAATAACAATCGCTGAGAAAATTATAACGCTCTTGTCTTTGATAAATAAACTACAGGAGTTTTTTCTTATTACATCTCATCCGAGTGAGAATTCAAGTATAAAAGGGGCGGAGTAGCTCCGCATTCCAGGCTCGTGGCTCATCAATCTGGCGATCAACATTGTAGAGGTGCTACGCTCCATTGTGGAGGACTCTGGTGACTATGAAGGGGCCATCCCAAGTAGGAGCGAGTTTGTGTGGTTTTTGCTGATCCACGCGGAGGACTAAGTCTCCTTCTTGGAAGGCTTGACTCTTCACATTTCTGGCATGGAATCGACGCAAGTCTTGCTGATAGATGGTCGATCGGATCATGGACATTTCTCTTTCTTCTTCCAGGAGGTCGACTGCGTCCTGCCGGGCTTGTTCTGCTTCTTCTTCAGAGTAGAGCTCGACTCGAGGGGCATTGTGAAGCATGTCACTCGGCAAGACTGCTTCGGCTCCGTAGACCAGAAAGAATGGGGTTCTTCCGGTCGATCGGTTCGGGGTTGTCCTCAATCCCCAAAGAACTGATGGAAGCTTGTCGACCCATGCACCTACTGCGTGCTTGAGGTCGCGCATCAATCGAGGTTTCAGTCCTTTGAGAATTAGGTCATTTGCTCTTTCCGCCTGTCCATTCGACTAAGGGTGAGCGACCGAAGCATAGTCGACTCGTGTGCCCTGAGAGGCGCAAAAGGCCCTGAATTTGTCGGAATCGAAGTTTGACCCATTGTCAGTGATGATGCTGTGCGGAACTCCATATCTGAATATCAACTCTCTGATGAAACTGATAGCAGTGCAAGCATCAAGATTCTTGATAGGCTTAGCTTCAATCCATTTGGTGAACTTGTCGACTGCTACTAGCACATGAGTGAAGCCGCTCCTGCCCGTTTTCAGTGGACCAACCATGTCCAGCCCCCAAACAGCGAAGGGCCAGACGAGTGGAATGGTTTTCAGAGCTAACGCGGGCTTGCGCGACATATTGGAGTAATACTGACATCCTTCACATTTGTCGACTATCTCTTTCGCCATTTCATTGGCCCCTGGCCAGTAAAATCCCGCTCGGTATGCTTTAGCCACAATGGTCCGAGAGGACGCATGATGACCACATGTCCCCGAGTGGATATCGTCAAGGATCATCTGACCTTCTTCTGGTGTTATACACTTCTGACTGACTCCAGTCGCGCTTTCTCTATACAACTGTCCCTTTATGACTGTAAAAGCCTTGGATCGACGGACGATCTGTCGAGCCTCTTCTTCGTCCTCTGGGAGTTCTTTCCTTAGGATGTACGCGATGTACGGTACTGTCTAGTCGGGAGTGATGACTAAGACTTCCATGATCGGGTCGACCACAGCTGGAACTTCAACTTCAGTCGGATCCGTGGCACTTTTTGGCTGCGGGGCCTCTTCAGTGAAGGGATCCTCCTGAACTGATGGCGTGTGGATGTGTTCCAAAAACACATTGCTGGGAATGGCTTCTCTTTTGGAACCTATTTTGCCAAATCATCAGCAGCTTGATTTTTCAGTCAGGGTATGTGATGAAGCTCTAACCCCTCGAATTTCTTCTCCAGCTTTCTCACTGCATTGCAATAACCAGTCATGGCTGGACTTCTGACGTCCCATTCCTTCATCACCTGATTAACCACCAAATCTGAGTCGCCATATACCATGAGGCGACGGACGCCGAGTGAAATGGCCATGCGCAACCCATATAAAAGTGCTTCATATTCCGCCTCGTTATTGGAGGAATCAAAGTGGATTTGAAGAACATATCTGAGCTTATCTCCTCGGGGGGAGACCAACACCACCCCGGCACCGGAACCATTCAACATTTTGGAACCGTCGAAGAACATGGTCCAATGCTCCGAGTGAACCTGAGTCGACAGTTGCTGTTCAATCCACTCGGCGACGAAATCTGCTATTGCCTGGGACTTAATAGCCTTCTTTGCCTCAAACTTGATATCTAGAGGAAGGAGTTCAATCGCCCATTTTGCCACTCGACCAGTTGCATCTCTGTTGTGCAGGATCTCTGACAATGGAGCGTCGCTGACGACTGTAATGGAATGATCAGAGAAGTAGTGAGCAACTTTCTTTGTGGTCATATAAATCCCATATACAAGCTTCTGATAATGAGGATATATTTGCTTCGACGGGGTCAAAACTTCAGAAATATAATATACGGGGCGCTGAACTTTGAAGGCTTTTCCTTCTTCTTCCCGCTCGACCGTAAGTACCGTACTGACGACTTGTCTCGTGGCTGCGATGTAAAGCAGCAAAGGCTCCTTGCTGATTGGGGCAGCAAGCACCGGCTGGGTGGAGAGCAGAGCTTTGAGCTCTGCAAACGCTACATCAGCTTCGGGAGTCCACTCGAACTTGTCGGATTTCTTCATCAATCGGTAAAGAGGCAATGCCTTTTCACCGAGACGGGATATGAATCGACTTAAAGCGGCCAAGCAACCAGTAAGCTTCTGGACGTCATGCACTCGCACAGGACTTTTCATTCGGAGTATAGTACCGACTTTTTTTGGATTGGCGTCGATTCCCCGTTCGGAAACGAGAAAACCGAGTAATTTTCAGCCAGGAACTCCGAATGTGCACTTTGATGGATTAAGCTTGATATCATACCTCCTGAGGTTGGCAAAGGTTTCAGCAAGGTCATCCAGCAGGTCGGAACCCTTCCGTGACTTGACCACAATGTCATCCATGTATGCTTCCACATTCCGACTGATTTGAGTGAGCAAACACTTTTGAATCATCCTCATGAATGTGGCTCCGGCATTCTTGAGGCCAAACGGCATGGTAACATAATAGAAGCACCCGAATGGAGTGATGAAAGCTGTTTTGATCTCGTCAGGTCCATACAGACGGATCTGATGGTACCCGGAATAAGCGTCTAAAAAAGACAGTCGCTCACATCCCGCAGTCGAGTCGACTATCTGATCAATGCGGGGGAGAGGAAAATGATCTTTCAGGCAGGCCCGATTGATATGTTTAAAGTCAATGCACATGCGAAGTGACTTGTCCTTCTTGGGGACCATGACAACGTTGGCGAGCCACTCGGAGTGTAGATTTCTTGGATGAACTCCGCTGCTAAGAGCCGAGCCACCTCTTCGCCAATAGCCTTTCTCTTCTGGACGGAGGACCGTCGGAGATGTTCCTTGACCGGTTTTACTTTTGAGTCGACTCTTAGGCGGTGCTCAGCCAGCTCCCTGGGAACACCCGGCATGTCAGAAGGCTTCCATGCGAAAATGTCCCAGTTATTACGGAGGAACTGGATGAGCGCTTCTTCCTATTTGGAGTCGAGTGTTGTTGAGATGTGAGTTGGAGCAGCGCTGGGATCGGTCGGGTGGATATGAGCTGTCTTCGTTTCGCCAGACGACTGAAAAGCTGATTCTGTGGCGGGCTTCTTGGCTCGCAACAAATCACTTGGGTCTGCAGTCTTCTGGTATTCCTGCAGCTCCACCACCGCCATCTGAGCATCAGCGATCTTTGAACCTTTCTGAAAACATTCTTCCGCTTTCTTCCGATTACTCGTAATAGTGATCACACCTTTGGGGCCAGGCATCTTCAACTTGAGATACACATAACATGGTCGGGCCATGAAGCGTGCATAAGCCGGCCTGCCCAAAATAGCATGATAGGCACTCTGGAAGTCTACAACTTCGAACGTCAAATTTTCTTTGCGGTAACTTGGAATCACCGAAAACCACATCAAGAGCAATCTGGCCGAGTGATTCAGCCTTCTTCCTAGGAATGACTCAATGGAAACTCATGTTGCTGGTACTGAGTCTGGACATCGGAATGCCCATCCCTTTCAACGTCTCAGCATATAATATGTTCAAACCACTGCCACCATCCATCAAGACTTTGGTCAGTCGAGTGCCTTCAACAACTGGGTCGACCACCAAAGCTTGCCTCCCAGGGGTGGCGATGTGCGTTGGGTGATCAGACCGGTCGAATGTTATGGCAGTCTGAGACCACTTCAGATAATTGGGTGTCGCCGGAGCAACCATATTCACCTCTCGGTTGATAACTTTCAGTCGACTTTTGCTTTCAATATCAGCAAAAATCATCAGGGTGGAATTGACCTGGGGGTATCCATCGTCGCTATCATCCTTGTCCTCAACTTTGTCCGACTCCTTTTCCTTATCTTTGGGCTGCTTGCCCTGGAACTGCTGGATAAAGAGTCGACATTGTCGAGTGCTATGTTTCGGGTAAATGAAATTACCCTCTTCATATTTCTTGGTGTGGACGAGACATGGCAAATCCAACACATCATTTCCGTCCTGGTCTTTAACTTTCTTGGGGTTCCAAGGTCCTTTGGGTTTCCCTTTAAACTTTCCTTGGGTTACAGCCAAGGCTTCCCCAGGAGCAGCTGGCTCGGCTTTCCGCTTCTGTTTCCGACTGGAATTTCCTCCGGTTTCTTGGGCGACTGACTTGAGCTTGCCACTCCTGAGTCGATCCTCATCTTCACCATTAGCGTACTTGGTGGCAATCTCCATCATCCGATGCAGGGACATATCTCCGGTCTGACCGAATTTCAGATTCAGCTCTCTGTACTTGACACCTTCTTTGAAGGCACAGACTACTTGGTGGTCAGGTACATTCTCCACCATGTGATGTAACGTGATCCATCTCTGGATGTAATCCTCAAAGTTTCATTCGGCTTCTGCACGCAAGACCGCAGTTCCGTTAGCCCTGCCGCTCGCTTGCATGTTCCTTCGAATGTGGTGACAAACACTCGGGCGAGATCTTCCCAAGTGTAAATGCTGTGGGGCGCTAACTGGTTTAGCCACGCTCTGGCTGAGCCCTCCAACATGAGAGGCAGGTGCTTCATGGCCACTTCATCATTACCGCCGCCAATCTGGACGGCCACTCGGTAGTCTTCAAGCCAAGTATCGGGCTTGGACTCACCAGTGAACTTGCTGACTCCAGTCGCCAACCTGAAGTTGGGAGGAATCACAGCGGCCCTGATGGCTCTACTAAAGCACTCTGGTCTCGAAGCATGTGCTCTGCTGCTGGTAGGTGCATCTCTGTCATGACCTTCTCGGTGAGCTCTGTTCCTGTCGACCAAACCTTGAACGAGAATGGATCTCGCATCAAAGCCTGGCTCCCTGGAGTCGACTGGAATCCTTCGCCCAACACTACGAGGGCGCCTGTCATCCTGTTGTCGAGGCGCATATGACCCACTCCTCGGGGGAGGGTGGGCACTCGACGTCGATCGTCACGATCGAATCGGTGGTCATATTGCTCACGGTTCCCGTACTGATTACGCCGGTCCCCACGTCCCTCACACCTCGTGGGCGATCTTGGGCTATGAGCCGACTGGACTGTGTCTGCAGCAACGGATCTGCAGTGAATCCTGTTCCGCGACTGAGAAACAGCGGAATTCTGGTCTCCTGCTGCCCGGAGTAACGCTCTGATCTCCAGCAAGCCTCTGCCAGCCTCCGACTAGGAAGGCTGAATCGACTCTGCTATACGGGCTGCAGCTACTAAATTCTGAATCGGAGTTTGATATACCTGCGGGGGCGGAAAGAGCTGATGTCGACTGGATTCGGGAACCCGTTGCCGCGCACGCTCGTCGAGTGCTCGCTGGAGGTTCTCCAGTCGAGCGCGCTCGGCCAAGTTTGCCAGGCGCGCATCCTCCAAGGCACGAGCCTCGGGGGTTTCTCCGACGATAGGAGTGTGAAGTGCATCCATGTTCCGGCAACGAAGTTCTTCTCTCTGCAGCGACATGAGAGGCTCGGGGAGATATTCCTCATGGGGACGCGACGGGTCGCCTCCACCCGCGCCTTCGTCGGTGCGAGGAAAACCGGGAGGACTGGGTGGTCCATCGACCATCAGAACCTCCGCCGCCGGATCGCTGCTGTCGCACTCGGATGCGGTCTCTGCGGAGCCAGTCGACAGATCGAACAGGCCGTAGAGGGGTTCGTCGGGCTCGATCGCCACGACTTGAGGGGTGGCCGACTGGCGTGCCACCGCGTGTCTCACCCATCGCTGAAGTCTCGACCGACCGGAGCGCTTGCGCCGGCGGAAAACGGGGAGGGAGGACAGCACAAGAGCCGACCGATAGTGGGTCGATGGCTGCCGCAAAAGGATGCCGCGGGCGCACGCGTGAAAGTGCGTCGCCCCGCGGACAGGGAGTGCATCCACGTCGAGCGGATCCTCCTGAAGCCAAGCGGAGTCGTCGACGATGAATGTGAGCGCGCCGAGACGGATCTCGCGGCCCTCCACCAAAACTCCGCCGGAAACCATGATGATTCGGATCGGAAAAGATCGCAACTCCTCCAACAAATCGCTAAAACACCTGCCCCAAGGTGGGCGCCAACTGTCGTGGTTCTAAGTCTGACAGTAATGTAGGGGGGTAAGTATGGTGAGGCAAGATCTTAGCTATGGAGAAGTTGTAAGCACATGAGGTTTACGAGTTCAGGCCCTTCTCGGAGGAAGTAATAGGCCTACGTCCCGGAGCCTGGAGGCGGTCGACTGGATTATGCGTGTATGGTTTACAGGGGTGTGAACCCTTTACACTAAGGAGGGGGTGGCTTATATAGAGTTCGCCGGACCCCTCCGGCCCTCAGTTATGCAGGGTTTTAAATACATTAAGGTCGGGCATTACTGGTAACGCCCTTAATAAAGTGCTATGATGACCATAAAGGCTACTTAATAACCGACCGTTAGCATGCGGGGTGTCTTTAGGTCTCCTGGCCGTCGAGTGGTTTGGTCTTGGTCGAGTGATCGCTTCTTGGTCGAGTGTCTTCGAGTCTGTCGAGTGGAACACCTCCAAGTAGATTGAAAGGTGATTTCTTCTAGAGATGTCCTTGGGTAGGGCAGTTTGGACAGGTCCATGACCCTACCCTAGGTACATAGCTTCGTCACCCCCACCCTCGTGGACAGGTGGTGGCCCCCCGGCGTGGATTCTTCTTCCAGTATTTTTTATATATTCCAAAATAATTCTCCGTTAATTTTCAGGTCATTCTGAGAACTTTTATTTCTGCACAAAAATAACACCATGGTAATTCTGCTGAAAACAGCGTCAGTCCGGGTTAGTTCCATTCAAATCATGCAAGTTAGAGTCCAAAACAAGGGCAAAAGTGTTTGGAAAAGTAGATACGTTGGAGACGTATCAACTCCCCCAAGCTTAAACCTTTGCTTGCCCTCAAGCGATTTAGTTGATAAACTGAAAGTGATAAAGAAGAACTTTTACAAACTCGGTTTACTCTTGTTGTTGTAAATATGAAAAGCTAGCATTCAAGTTTTTAGCAAATATTATGAACTAACCATATTGACAATAACATTTAGGTCTCATGTTTACTCATATCAATGGCATAATCAACTAGCGAGCAATAATAATAAATCTCGGATGACAACACTTTCTCAAAACAATCATGATATGATATAACAAGATGGTATCTAACTAGCCCTTTCTGAGACCACAAAACATAAATGCAGAGCACCTTTAAAGATCAAGGACTGACTAGACATTGTAATTCATGGTAAAAGAGATCCAATCAAGTCATACTCAATGTAAACTAATAGTAATGGATGCAAATGACAGTGGTGCTCTCTAACTGGTGCTTTGTAATAAGAGGATGATGACTCAACATAAAAGTAAATAGATAGGCCCTTTGCATAGGGAAGCAGGGATTTGTAGAGGTGCCAGAGCTCGGTTTTGAAATAGATATGAATAATATTTTGAGTGGTATACTTTCATTGTCAGCATAACAACCGGGAGATCTCGATATCTTCCATGCTACACAAATTATAGGCGGTTCCCAAGTAGAATGGTAAAGTTTATACTCCCCCACCACCAAAAAGCATCAATCCATGGCTTGCCCGAAACAACGGGTGCCTCCAACTAACAAAAATCCTGGGGGAGTTTTGTTTGCAATTATTTTGATTTGATTTGCTTAAAGCATGGGACTGGGCATCCCGGTGACCAGCCATTTTCTCGTGAGTGAGGAGCTGAGTCCACTCCTCTTGAGAATAACCCGCCTAGCATGGAAGATACAGACAACCCTAGTTGATACATGAGATGTTCGAGCATACAAAACAAAATGTTTATTTGAAAGTTTAGAGTTTGGCACATACAAATTTACTCGGAACGGCAGGTAGATACCGTATATAGGAAGGTTTGGTGGACTCATGGAATAACTTTGGGGTTTATGGGATTGGATGCACAAGCAGTATTCCCGCTTAGTACAAGTGAAGGCTAGTAAAAGACTGGGAAGCGACCAGCTAGAGAGCGACAACAGTCATGAACATGCATTAAAATTAATCAACACCGAATGCAAGCATGAGTAGGATATAATGCACCATGAACATAAATATCGTAGAGGCTATGTTGATTTTGTTTCAACTACATGCGTGAACATGTGCCAAGTCAAGCTACTCGAATTGTTCAAAAGAGGATACCACCCTATCATACCACATCACAACCATTTTAATAGCATGTTGGCACGCAAGGTAAATCATTATAAACTCCTAGCTAATTAAGCATAGCATAAGCAACTATAATCTCTAATTGTAATTGCAAACATGTTTCTTTCATAATAGGCTGAATCAGGAACGATGGACTAATCATATTTACAAACACAAGAGAGGTCGAGTTCATACCAGCTTTTCTCATCTCAATCAGTTCATCATATATCGTCATTATTTCCTTTCACTTGCACGACCGAATGATGTGGATAATAATAATAGTGCACGTGCATTGGACTAAGCTGGAATCTGCAAGCATTCAATTCAAGGGAGAAGACAAGGTAATATGGGCTCTTTGTTAGATCAACAATAATGCATATGAGAGACACTTTAACATTTTCATCATGGTCTTCTCCTCTTGACCCCCAAAGAACAAGAAAGAAATAAAACTATTTACACGGGAAAGCTCCCAACAAGCAAAAGAAGAACGAGAAATCTTTTTGGGTTTTCTTTTTAATTACTACTACAGGCATGGAAATTACACTAGCTAAAAGCTACAACTAATTTTTTGTTTTTCTTAAGGTTTACTAAACACACAAGAAGAAAGCTTAAAAGGACATAAACTAGCATGGATAATACAATGAAAAAGTATGAGCACCGAGAACTATCATGAGTGTGTGGACATAAATGTAATGTCGGTGAGAAATACATACTCCCCCAAGCTTAGGCTTTTGGCCTAAGTTGGTCTATGGCCATGGCTGGCCTGGCGGATATCCGAAGTTGTAACTGGGGTCGTACCGAGATGCAATGGCTATTGCCTGATGGGATGCAGCTTGGAGGCGACCCTTCTCAGTCCTCCTCTCGTACTCGTTCGCCTCCTCCCTGGTTATAACATGTCTCCCTTTTGCCTGAAAGTCAAAGAAAGTGGGAGCAGGGAGAGCGATGTGATAGGTGCATCGTCTGTCAAAGATTAGTCGGTACTGGAGGAACTGATCGTTCCTCTCAACAAACTGATGACAAACCATAGCCTCATAATCTAAATAAATAGGAGGCAACTCAATATCATACCCACATATGGGTATCTCAAGAAAATTAGCTAGACGGGTTTCATAAATTCCACCAAAGAAATCTCCATTAATTCTATTATTATGCAACCTACATGCAACAATGGCTCCCAAATTATAATGTTTATCTCCTAATACAACACTCCTAAGAACACTGAGGTCAGGGACACACATGTGACATGCTTCATCCTTACCATTTATGCACCTACCTATGAAGAGAACAAAATAATGTATAGCAGGAAAATGAATGCTCCCTATGGGCTTGTGTTATATCTCTAGACTCCCCCACAGTTATACTAGCAAGAACATCTCTAGACTCAGATTTGCGAGGCTCACTAGTGCTACCCCATTGTGGGAGTTTACAAGCAGTATTAAAATCTTCTAAGTCCATGGTATAAGATTTTTCATAAAGATCAAACAAGACAGTTTGAGAATTGCTTGATGATGTAAATTTAAACCTTCTCACAAAAGAATCAGTGAGATAGTGGTACTGACGACACTTATCCGACTCGAAGCTCTCAAGATCAGCGTTACGCACATATGCGTCAAATTCCTCCTTGATTCCTGCTTGAACCATAAAGTCCTCTGACGACCATTCACAAGCCCGCACTTGAGCTTCCCTTCGTGGTTCATCGTCCGCATCACGTATTGCGGGCCTGGGTTCTTGCTTCCTTGAAGAACCACCTTGGTACATTTTCCTAAACATATTTCTTCCTTTGAAAAATTTCTGAATATTTTAGTAACTCAAAATAAAAGTGAACCAAACTCAACAAAACTGATAGCAACCACTCCTACAAGTGCCTAGAGGCCATATCATGCATTAGAACTACTTTTCACCACATAAATTTGACATGCAAACTCAAGAACAGGGTCACCTAAGCAGCAAAAACTTGCAATGAATGAAGCACTAGAACAAAAACTAATTGGACCATTGGAGGAGTCACATACCAAAGAACAATCCCCCAAAGTGATGTCTACTACACAACCTTCTTCTTGTAGACGTTGTTGGGCCTCCAAGTGCAGAGGTTTGTAGGACAGTAACAAATTTCCCTCAAGTGGATGACCTACGGTTTATCAACCCGTAGGAGGCGTAGGATGAAGATGGTCTCTCTCAAGCAACCCTGCAACCAAATAACAAAGAGTCTCTTGTGTCCCCAACACACCCAATACAATGGTAAATTGTATAGGTGCACTAGTTCGGCGAAGAGATGGTGATACAAGTGGTATATGGATAGTAGATAATAGTTTTTGTAATCTGAAAATATAAAAACAGCAAGGTAACTAATGATAAAGTGAGCACAAACGGTATTGCAATGCTAGGAAACAAGGCCTAGGGTTCATACTTTTACTAGTGCAAATCCTCTCAACAATAATATCATAATTGGATCACATAACTATCCCTCAACATGCAACAAAGAGTCACTCCAAAGTCACTAATAGCGGAGAACAAACGAAGAGATTATGGTAGGGCACGAAACCACCTCAAAGTTATTCTTTCCAATCAATCTGTTGGGCTATTCCTATAAGTGTCACAAACAGCCCTAGAGTTCGTACTAGAATAACACCTTAAGACACAAATCAACCAAAACCCTAATGTCACCTAGATACTCCAATGTCACCTCAAGTATCCGTGGGTATGATTATACGATATGCATCACACAATCTCAGATTCATCTATTCAACCAACACATAGAACCTCAAAGAGTGCCCCAAAGTTTCTACTGGAGAATCACATCGAAAACATGTGCCAACCCCTATGCATAGGTTCATGGGCGAAACCCACAAGTTGATCACCAAAACATACATCAAGTGAATCACGTGGTATCCCATTGTCACCACAGATACGCACGGCAAGACATACATCAAGTGTTCTCAAATCTTTAAAGACTCAATCCGATAAGATAACTTCAAAGGGGAAACTCAATCCATTACAAGAGAGTAGAGGGGGGAGAAAACATCATAAGATCCAACTATAATAGCAAAGCTCGCGATACATCAAGATCGTACCACCTCAAGAACACGAGAGAGAGAGATCAAACACATAGCTACTGGTACATACCCTCAGCCCCGAGGAAGAACTACTCCCTCCTCATCGTGGAGAGCACCGGGATGATGAAGATGGCCACCGGAGAGGGATTCCCCCTCCGGCAGGGTGCCAGAACGGGTCTAGATTGGCTTTCAGTGGCTACGGAGGCTTCTGGCGGCGGAACTCCCGATCTATTATGCTCTCGGATGTTTTTAGGGTATATGGAGATATATAGGCGGAAGAAGTACGTCAGGGGAGCCACGTGGGGCCCACGAGGGTGGAGGGCGCGCCCAGGGGGTGGGCGTGCCCCCTACCTCGTGGCCTCCTCGAAGCTTCCCTTACGTGGACTCCAAGTTTTCTGGGCTTCTTATGATCCAAAAATAAGTTCCGTGAAGTTTCAGGTCAATTGGACTCAGTTTGATTTTCCTTTTCTGCGATACCCTAAAACAAGGAAAAAACAGAGACTGGCACTGGGCTCTAGGTTAATAGGTTAGTCCCAAAAATAATATAAAAGTGTCTAATAAAGCCGATAAACATCCAAAACAGATAATATAATAGCATGGAACAATCAAAAATTATAGATACGATTGGAGACGTATCACAAAGCAGTTTTGTGAATGGAGCTTTAAGCAAGGAGATCGAAAATGGCAGCAAGATGAGCTAGAACTCATGCTTGAGCTGGTTGGTGATTTTTTTGGGAGGAAGGAGTGTGCGGTGGCTGGAATAAGTGGAGGGGAGCCACCACGGGCCCACGAGGCACGGGGCGCGCCCTGGACCCTCGTGGCTAGGTGCTTGCTCCCCCTGATGTGTTCTGAGTGCCAGATATTCTCGAATATTCCAGAAAAAATCATATTAAATTTTCAGGGCATTTGGAGCACTTTTATTTTCGGGGTATTTTTTAATGCATGGATAATTCAGAAAACAGACAGAAAATACTATTTTTGCTTTATTTAAACTAAATAACAGAAAGTAAAAAGAGGGTACAGAGAGTTGTGCTTTCTAACTTCATCCATCTCATGCTCATCAAAAGGAGTCCACTAACAAGGTTGATCAAGTCTTGTTAACAAACTCATTCTGAATAACATGGAACCGGAGAAATTTCGAATAGCATTAGGTTACCTCAACGGGGATATGCACGTCCCCAATAATAAGAATATCATATTTCTTCTTGACAGTAGGAAGAGGAAATTCCAAACCTCCAAAAATAATCAATGGAATTTTTCCAATAGAATTGATACTGTGGACTTGAGGTTGTTTCCTCGGAAAGTGTACCGTATGCTCATTACCATTAACATGAAAAGTGGCATTGCCTTTGTTGCAATCAATAACAGCCCCTGCAGTATTCAAAAAGGGTCTTCCAAGAATAATAGACATACTATCATCCTCGGGAATATCAAGAATAACAAAGTCCGTTAAAATAGTAACGTTTGCAACCACAACAGGCACATCCTCACAAATACCGATAGGTATAGCAGTTGATTTATCAGCCATTTGCAAAGATATTTCAGTAGGTGTCAACTTATTCAAATCAAGTCTACGATATAAAGAGAGAGGCATAACACTAACACCGGCTCCAAGATCACATAAAGCAGTTTTAACATAGTTTCTTTTAATGGGGCATGGTATAGTTGGTACTCTTGGATCTCCAAGTTTCTTTGGTATTTCCATCCTTAAAAGTATAATTAGCAAGCATGGTGGAAATTTCAGCTTCCGGTATCTTTCTTTTATTAGTAACAATTTCCTTCACATATTTAGCATAAGGATTCATTTTAAGCATATCAGTCAAACGCATACGCAAGAAGATAGGTCTAATCATTTCATCAAAGCGCTCAAAATCCTCATCATCCTTTTTCTTGGATGGTTTAGGAGGAAAGTGCATGGGTTTCTGAACCCATGGTTCTCTTTCTTTACCGTGCTTCCTAGCAACAAAGTCTTTCTTATCA
Source organism: Triticum urartu (assembly GCF_003073215.2). Classification (NCBI taxonomy): domain Eukaryota; kingdom Viridiplantae; phylum Streptophyta; class Magnoliopsida; order Poales; family Poaceae; genus Triticum; species Triticum urartu. Next base: position 58,167,409 of record NC_053025.1, on the reverse strand, counting down.
TAACATTGACTCTTTGATTGTGGGTTATCAAGATCAACAGCAGGTTCAGTTTCTACATCATTATCATTACTAGGTTGAGCATCAACATGAACATCATCATTAACATTATCACCAGGTTCATGTTCATTACCAGATTGTGTTTCAGCATCAGAAATAGAAATATCATTAGGATTCTCAGGTGTGTCAACAATAGGTTCACTAGAAGCATGCAAAGTCCTATCATTTTTCTTTTTCTTCCTTTTAGAAGGACTAGGTGTATCAGTATTAGTTCTCTGGGAATCTTGATCAATTCTCTTAGGATGCCCTCAGAATACAAAGGTTCCCGAGTCATTTTACCACCTCTAGTCACAACTCTAACAACATTATCATTCTTATTATTTAATTCATTGAGCAAATCATTCTGAGCCTTAAGTACTTGTTCTACTTGACCATAGAAGCATGTTTACTAATAAGTTTAAGTTCACCTTTAACACTAGCCATATAATCACTCAAGTATTCAATCATATAAGCATTATGTTTCAATTGTCTACCAACATAAGCATTAAAGTTCTCTTGTTTAACAATAAAATTATCAAACTCATCTAGGCATTGGCTGGCAAACTTAATAGGCGGGATTTCAGCTTTATCATATCATTAGAGAGAATTTACCTTTACTACCTATGTCGGGTTATCAAGACCATGTATTTCTTCAATAGGTGGTAAATTAAGACCATGTATTTCTTCAACAGGAGGTAAATTCTTAACATCTTCAACTTTAATACCCTTTTCTTTCATAGATTTCTTTGCCTCTTGCATATCTTTAGGACTGAGAAATAGAATACCCCTTTTCTTCGGAGTTGGCTTAGGAGTTGGTTCAGGAAGTGTCCAATTATTTTCATTAGTCAACATATTATTCAATAGCAATTCAGCTTGATCAACAGTTCTTTCCCTGAAAACACAACTAGCACAACTATCCAGGTAATCTCTGGAAGCATCGGTTAGTCCATTATAAAAGATATCAAGTATTTCATTTTTCTTAAGAGGATGATCAGGCAAAGCATTAAGTAATTGGAGAAGCCTCCCCCAAGCTTGTGGGAGACTCTCTTCTTCAATTTGCACAAAATTATATATATCCCTTAAAGCAGCTTGTTTCTTATGAGCGGGGAAATATTTAGCAGAGAAGTAATCAATCATATCCTGGGGACTACGCACACAACCAGGATCAAGAGAATTAAACCATGTCTTAGCATCACCTTTTAATGAGAACGGAAATAACTTAAGGATATAATAATGGCGAGTTTTCTCATCATTAGTGAACAGGGTAGCTATATCATTTAATTTAGTAAGATGTGCCACAACAGTTTCAGATTCATAGCCATAGAAAGGATCAGATTCAACCAAAGTAATTATCTCAGGATCGACAGAGAAATCGTAATCCTTATCAGTAACAAAGATAGGTGAAGTAGCATAAGCAGGGTCATACTTCATTCTAGCATTCAAAGACTTTTCTTTAAGATTAGCTAATAACTTCTTAAGATCAGATCTATCATTGCAAGCTAAGAAGTCTCTAGCAGTTTCTTCATCCATGACATAACCCTCAGGAACAACAGGCAATTCATATCTAGGTGGAGAATCTTCATCATCACTTTCATCAATATTACCAGTTTCAATAATTTCATTCTCTCTAGCCCTAGCAAGTTGTTCATCAAGAAATTCACCTAGTGGCACAGTAGTATCAAGCATAGAAGTAGTTTCATCATAAGTATCATGCATAGCAGAAGTTGCATCATCAATAACATGCGACATATCAGAATTAATAGCAGAAGCAAGTTTAGGTGTCGCAAGCTTACTCAAAACAAAAGGTGAATCAAGTGCAGAGCTAGATGGCAGTTCCTTACCTCCCCTCGTAGTTGAGGGATAAATCCTAGTTCTTGGATCTTTCAAGTTCTTCATAATGATAAGCAGATATAAATCCCATGTGACTCAAATAATAGAGCTATGTTCCCCGGCAATGGCGCCAGAAAATAGTCTTGATAACCCACAAGTATAGGGGATCACAATAGTTTTCGAGGGTAGAGTATTCAACCCAAATTTGCTGATTCGACACAAGGGGAGCCAAAGAATATTCTCAAGTATTAGCAGCTGAGTTGTCAATTCAACCACACCTGGATAACTTAATATCTGCAGCAAAGTATTTAGTAGCAAAGTAATATGATAGTAGTGGTAACGGTAGCAAAAGTAACGGTAGCAAAAGTAATATTTTGGGGTTTTTGTAGTGATGGTAACAATATCAACGGAAAAGTAAATAAGCGAAGAACAATATATGAAAAACTCATAGGCATTGGATCGGTGATGGAGAATTATGCCGGATGCGATCGATCATGTAACAGCTACAACATAGGGTGACACAGAACTAGTTCGAGTTCATCAATGTAATGTAGGCATGTATTCCGAATATAGTCATACGTGCTTATGAAAAAGAACTTGCATGACATGTTTTGTCCTACCCTCCCGTGGCAGCGGGGTCCTATTGGAAACTAAGGGATATTAAGGCATCCTTTTAATAGAGTACCGGACCAAAGCATTAACACATAGTGAATACATGAACTCATCAAACTACGATCATCACCGGTAAGTATCCCGATTATTGTCACTTCGGGGTTAACGGATCATAACACATAATAGGTGACTATAGACTTGCAAGATAGGATCAAGAACTCTCATATATTGATGAAAACATAATACGTTCAGATCTGAAATCATGGCACTCGGGCCCTAGTGACAAGCATTAAGCATAGCAAAGTCATAGCAACATCAATCTCAGAACATAGTGGATACTAGGGATCCAACCCTAACAAAACTAACTCGATTACATGATAAATCTCATCCAACCCATCACCGTCCAGCAAGCCTACGATGGAATTACTCACGCACGGCGGTGAGCATCATGAAATTGGTGATGGAGGAAGGTTGATGATGACGATGGCGATGGATTCCCCTCTCCGGAGCCCCGAACGGACTCCAGATCAGCCCTCCCGAGAGAGTTTAGGGCTTGGCGGCGGCTCCGTATCGTAAAACATGATGAATCCTTCTCTCTGATTTTTTTCTCCTTGAACACGAATATATGGAGTTGGAGTTGAGATCGGTGGAGCGTCAGGGGGCCCACGAGGCAGGGGGCGCGCCCCCACCCTCGTGGACAGGTGATGGCCCCCCTAGCATGGATTCTTCTTCCAGTATTTTTTATATATTCCAAAATAATTCTCCATTGATTTTCAGGTCATTCCGAGAACTTTTATTTCTGCACAAAAATAACAACATGGTAATTCTGCTGAAAACAACGTCAGTCCGGGTTAGTTACATTCAAATCATCCAAGTTAGAGTCCAAAACAAGGGCAAAAGTGTTTGGAAAAGTAGATACGTTGGAGATGTATCAATATGCGAGTGTGTTTCATGAATGGATCAATGGTTGAGCATGATGGGCTAGGGATAGCTTATTTTAGCGTTGCTATTTTGGAAGACATGGTTGCTTGTTGATATGCTTGAGTATTTAAATTATCATGTTAAAACTAGACTATTGCTTTGAACAATATAAAAGTCCAAATGTCCATACTATAAAGAAAGATATATGATATGACATGTTAGGCAGCATTCCACATCAAAAATTCTGTTTTTATCACTTCCCTACTCGAGGACGAGTAGGAGTTAAGCTTGGGGATGCTGATACGTCTTCAACGTATCTATAATTTTTTATTGTTCCATGGTGTTATATTATCAATCTTGGATGTTTTATAATCATTTTATAGTCATTTTATATCATTTTTTGGTCCTAACCTATTGACATAGTGCCAAGTGCTAGTTGTTGTTTTTCCATGTTTTTTACATCACAGAAAATCAATATCAAACGGAGTCCAAATGCCACGGAACTTTATGGAGATTTTTTATGGGCTAGAAGGAACACAACGGGCCCTGGCTACGCCTGGGGGTGCCCCAAGGGAGGCACAACCCACCAGGGCGCGCCAGGAGGCCCAGGCGCGCCCTGGTGGGTTGTGCCCACCTCGGGTGCCCCTAGGACCGCCTCTTTGCTCTATAAATACCCCAATATTTCCAGAACCCTAGGGGAGTCGACGAAATATTCATCCAGCCGCCGCAGAGTTCAGAACCACCAGATCCAATCTAGACACCATCTCGGATGGGGTTCACCACCTCCATTGGTGCCTCTCCGATGATGCGTGAGTAGTTCTTTGTAGACCTTCGGATCCGTAGTTAGTAGCTAGATGGCTTCATCTCTCTCTCTCTTGATTCTCAATACAATGGTCTCTTGGAGATCCATATGATGTAACTCTTTTGCGGTGTGTTTGTTGGGATCGAAGAACTTTGAGTTTATGATCAGATCTATGTTTTTATATCCATGAAAGTATTTGAGTTTCTTTGATCTCTTTTATGCATGATCTCTTTTATGCATGATCTCTTATAGCCTCGTATTTCTTATCCAATTTTTGGGTTTAGTTTGGCCAACTTGATCTATTTATCTTGCAATCGGAAGAGGTGCTTTGTAGTGGGTTCGATCTTACGGTGCTTGATCCCAGTGACAGAAAGGGAACCGGCACGTATGTATCGTTGCTACTAAGGATAAAACGACGGGGTCTATCTCTATATAGATAGATCTTGTCTACATCATGTCATCGTTCTTATTACATTACTCCGTTTCTCCATAAACTTAATACACTAGATGCATGCTGGATAGTGGTCGATGTGTGGAGTAATGGTAGTAGATGCAGGCAGGAGTCGGTCTACTAATCTTGGACATGACCCCTATGTAATGATCATTGCGTGGATATCATCATGAGTATTTGAAGTTCTATCAATTTCCCAACAGTAATTTGTTCACCCACCGCTTTGCTATTTTTCTCAAGAGAAGCCACTAGTGAAACCTACGGCCCCCGGGTCTTTTTCTCACATTATTTGCCTTTGCGATCTACTTTTATTTGCTTTTACTTTTAGATCTATTAATCCAAAAATACAAAAATACTTGGTTGCACTTTATTTTATTTACGATCTATTTATCCAATTTATTACAACCTTTTTACCATCAGGCACCAATTTTTGGCACCGTACCCGAAAGGGATTGACAACCCCTTTAACATGTCGGGTTGCGGGGATTTGTTATCTGTGTGCAGGGGCTATTTACGTTGTGTTTCTTGGTTCTCTTGCTGGTTTGATAACCTTGGTTTCATATCTGAGGGAAATACCTACCGCCGCTGTGCTGCATCATCCCTTCCTCTTTGGAGAAATACCGACGTAGCTTCAAGCGACATCAGCAATGGCCAACAATGCATGGCGTGACACATTCTCGGAGGCCAAGGTGGAGCACCTAGTGGCTCCAAGCTCGGGCCACCTTGCTATTCTCCTCAAGTGTGCCCAGGAAGAACCCCCACCGGCGATGGGCAGGCGTTGTCGCCAGTATGAAGTGATGTGGGAGAGGGATCCGACCCTTTCGGAGGTCATCATGGACACATGGACGTAGCTGGGCTCTCTAATTCATTTGGGTGAGGTTGCGGACGACCTCAAGAGCATGATGAAAAGGCTTCAAGATTGGAGCCGCAAAAAATTTGGTAACGTGATCAAAGAAATAAATAAATCTCGTTCTCGCCTTGAGGAGCTCATGTCTATGAATGCAAACCGTAAAGAGATAAGGGAGGCAAATGATCAGCTCAATGAGCTCCTGTATCGTGTGGAAATGTTGTGGATGCAGAGACCCCGCATTGACTGGCTGCGAGAAGGTGACCGTAACACGAAGTTTTTCCATCGGAAGGCAGTCTGGAGGGCATGAAAAAATCATATTAAAGTTCTGATGGATGATGATGGCGTGGCTCATAAGGATCATGACTCCATGGCAGCGATGGCGACCTCTTATTTCACTTCTCTGTTTACTGCGGAAACCTCCTTATGTGCTGATCCGATCATTGATCTGATTAACTCACGTGTTACTAATGATATGAATGTCCAGCTGTATGCAGAATACACGGACAAGGAAATCGTTGACGCATGTTTCAAATTGGGCCCCTGAAAGCGCCCGGGCCAGATGGTTTTCCATCTCGTTTTTTCCAGAGGAATTGGTCAGTTATGAAAGAGCAAGTCATCCGCGGCGTGAAAGAATTTTTTCACACAGGAGTAATGTTAGATAGGGTGAATGAACAACCATCATTCTCATTCCCAAGGTGGACAACCCAGAGAAGCTTACTGAGTTCAAACCTATCATTTTGTGCAACGTCATCTACAAGGTAGTTGCTAAATATTTGGTTAATCGATTGAGGCCTTTATTGGATGATATTATTTCACCTCCTCAAAGTGCTTTTGTCGCGGGACGGATGATTACAGATAATGCGTTAGTTGCCTTTGAGTGCATACATTGCATTCAGCATGAAAAAGACCCGGAAAAGAGTTTTTGTGCCTACAAGTTGGACTTGTCCAAAGCTTATGACAGGGTAAATTGGACCTTCTTGAAGCGAACGATGCAAAAGTTGGGTTTTGCTCGCCTGTGGGTGGACTAGATTATGACTTGCGTCACCTCGGTGAGATACACAGTGAAGTTTAATGGGACCCTCTTGAATTCGTTTGCACCGACGCGTGTGCTTCGGCAAGGTGATCCTCTATCCCCCTTCTTATTCATTTTTATGGCTGACGGGCTCTCGGCTCTATTGAAGGAAGGTGAAGATAGGGGCGATTTCACTCCCCTCAAAGTATGTCGGCGTGCCCCGATGGTCTCCCATCTGCTGTTCGCGGATGACACTCTCTTATTTTTCAAAGCAGAAGAGGCACAAGCTACAAAGATTTACGAGGTACTCAATACACATGAGAAGGCAATGGGCCAATGCATTAATCCATCCAAGCGTAGCGTATTGTTCGGGAAGTCATGCACAGAACAGAATCAGGAGAAGGTCCGCTCGGTGCTGCACGCCAATCTTCTCACTTTTGAGGAGAAATATCTTGGCCTGCCTACAGCTGACGGCCGTATGTTGAGGGACAAATTTCAGAATTTACAGTCAAGGCTTTTGAAGTGAATTATTGCATGGGGTGACACGCCGTCGAGTGCGGGGACGGAAATCAAAAACAATAAGATGTGCATCAAAGGCGCTATCTGGGGTGATCCACGAGTGCAGGGACGGAAATCAAAAACAATAAGATGTGCATCAAAGGCGCTATCTGGGGTGATCCACGTGGCGAACCGCGAAGGACAGTTGCGCTAGAGGTGAGAGCGGTGCACGATTGGCTTCGTCGCTGCCCAACCACTGCTCGTTTCCTTCGTCCAGAAGGAATAGGTCGCCAGGTATGCCCGCCAGGCCGCCCCGCTCCAACCAACGCACGTCACCTCCTTTTTCCCTTCTCTCTTTCTCCCCACTGAGGCAGGCAGAAAGGATGCTCTCTCTTTCCGTCGCCGTCGGGTCCGCGCCCCTGCCGCCAACGCATGCGCGCGGATGCTGGTGACGAGGATCAATGGGAGGACGCCGTTGCCACCGATGTCAGAGGAGGAGGAAGGGGAGGCGCTTCTCTGGCCAGATCCATGACCCCCACGTCGCCATCGATGTCCACCCTCCTTGACAGATCGATGGAGCGGACGTCACCGAGCTCCACGCCTTCTCGTCTCCCTCTCGGCAGAGGGTGTCCACCGGAGATGGGTTCTTGCGGGTCAAGGGCGTCGGGCTGCCCAAGAAGCTGCGCCTCGCCTCGTCGCCGCCGTCCAAGGACAAGAATGCTGTCGACGGCTTTCTGGTTGGTGTCGACCTCAAGATCGAGTTGTTCGTCCCAAGTGGCGGCAGGCATCCTCGTCGAGGTCGTTCTTGTCGTCAACTTCATCTCCAACCCCATCCACATGTGTACCAGCTCCTGGAGTGCCCAATTTGCTTCCTGGTCAACCCCCTTTCCCAGATTTTCTTCACTATTTTCTTTCTCTTAGATGCGCAGTCCGCCCCTCCTTGTCATATGCATATCCTATATGCATTAGTACACAATCATTCATTATACACCTACACCATCAGACATTAGCTCAGCGCTGATATTGTTGCAACTGACTTCGTTTACTTCATCTTGTTTTACATTGTTGGTCTTGTGTTGTACGAGCAGGAATTGATTTTGGCTAGGAACATAACCTTCAACGGTTTGTAGCTGAAGGAGAGTAGAGCAAGGATGCAACAGAAGCTTTTATGGCATTCCAAGTGCGTCTCTGCATTCCTTAAGAAATTGTTGATGATGTTCATACTGACATCTGCGCCAATTGTTTGAAAAGGTGATGCATTTTATACTTCTATTGTGTCTTTCATTAACACACTACATAATGTTAGGTTCAATTCCAGATATGCTTAGTTCAACAAACTTGTTGCCTGTTGTGTGTCAGTATTCTTCTTACCATTTTAGGATGTCGCAGGTTGTCAAGGAAGCAATTTTGTCAGTTGATGGCACAACGTTGATAAACGAGAGGCAGTTAGGAAAGCATCACAGGGTCTAAACTTGAAAAAGGAGGCTGCTATGACCATCTTTAGTAAAGAAAGTATGCCTCTTCTCCAAAAAATATGTTACATAGATTGGCGTATATTCTTCTGTAAAAACTACTATATCTTTTGGTATATTAAACTGCAAATCCAATTTATTTTTTGTATTGCCAAATTCAATGACAGGTACGAAAATTATTCCTGAACTATATTCAGAAAGCAAAAGCAGCTGGGAACTGCATTGAACAGGCAAAAGAATTGAAGAAGTTAATTTCCTCCTGTAAGTGAGCTTCTACCTGACATTAAAAGAGAGCCTTACCTTTTTCCTGCATATTCAGTTACAGGTGTCCAGGGGACATCACTAGAAGTAAACCATCAAGCAAATGATATGAACCTCTGTTTATGTAGCATTGGCGCATCTTGTAGAGTGTGCAGCATGATCATACGTTTACTTTCACGTCATGTTTGTTGTTCTACCATGTTTTATTTTAGATCTCTCTGTAGTATGCATCATAAATAGACTGCAAATTGTTCTTGCATGTTCATGTGGAACACGTTTCCATCTTGGCACTCATTGAATGGACGTTTGTCTGCAAGATTGCATTTCCAGACAAACGTGGGCAAGTATTGGCATGCCTTGAGCTCACTGTGCCATGTCAAAATATTTGCTGAATGTGTGTTGATGAGGGTTTTTGGATTTTTCAAAGATTACACGGAATCTGAAGGATTTCTATCCAACTAAATTCCAAATCCCCCTCTCCTACTGGAACGTGCCCTTACCGTATAATAAGATGTCTATCATCTTCTATATTTTATTGGCTATAGCTTTGAAACATTGATGCTATATATAAAACACAAAATGAGATGTTCTTCCACACTACAGTGCAGAGACCCAGGGAGCAAATAGCGGATGCAGAGGCTCTACTGGACATTACAACCACCTTGGTAAAATCTGTGAGGTCCCAGTCAAGTGAAGGAATCACACCTTCTGATTTCGTAACAGCATTGCTGAAGAAATTTGGGCAGCAAGCAACCCTTGATTCTGAGCCTGGCTCATTGCGCTAGGTTGATATTGGGCTTTCTGATTCACATGCCTTCAGGGCTGCACCTGGATGCCGCACCATGTAATTAAGCTCCTTTCTCCTTATTAGTTCTCAACATTTTTTTGCAGTGCCTACTTGGTATATGACTTAAACCATGCACCCTCTTAAACCTTGCAGGCTTGGACCCATGGATATGGAAGTAAAACAGCGTAAGCTTTCAGTTTTTAATTGAAAAAGAAGTAGGCCAACTGAAAAAACTTGTCTTGAAGAGGTATTCACATGCTTTCGTCTATGATAATTAATAAAGCACTAGAGATTGATATCATCCATTTGTACATTTCTCCCATGATTTGTTTTCCCATCTGTTTGCCTTCTGTTGTTGACGGGCGACGTAATGTGTACAATCTTTGGTTACTATTGCTTAAATCATAGTTAATTATATGCTTAAAGTTATCAAGCACCTTTTGTTTTTTCGAAAGACACATCTTAGGCAGTATCATTCATATGCTTGCTATACTCTGTAGCCGCTATTAAGTTTCTGGGTTGCTAGCTAGACTTCTTTCCCTACCATACATTGTTATTTTCTAAAAAATGTATGATCACTTCAACAGTTGATTCATATAATCTCCTTAATGTGCAGCTTGCTGATTCTTCGAAGGGAGCAACGCCAGATACTAGCTGAAATGTGACTATTGTATTTTTTTTAAAGATCCAGCAAAATGCTGGCTTGATTCGATTTAGCAGGAAGCAATGGAAGAACAACAATATGAAGATCCGAAGATCAAAGAAAAAGAAAAACAACATCCCTATTAGCTGCCGAGCTACCCACCACAGTCAACACCACTACAAAGCAAAAAGGGCCTGTCCTAGGCTAAGCGTGACCGCCGCGTCACTTGACCAACGCCGGTATCCTCCGGAGACAACAACAGCTCCAACTAAGACTTTCTTTGTCAACGCACCATCCACCCTTGAAGCAGAGTGCAGGCAGATGGCGGAACTCGGTCGGTCCCAGAAAAAGCTTCGTCTTGGACTTATCAGCGATGGCGTACATTGCGTCTGGAGCTTCACCAAAATCAGCGGCGAGCACCGGAGGAGCGCCATATAGAACCTTCAAGTAGTGTCTCAAAAACATGATGCTCCAACAGAGGAACGACGTCGGAGACGCCGTCATCACGCCGATCCAACCGGACCTAGGCTTTCGCTCGGAGACACTACCAACCAAGCCCGAGGAAGATGCCGACACACCTCGGTGGTGCCTCCAAGGAGGAAAATGACACCCTCAGGCGCCATCGGCACCGGCTCTTGTTGTACAGGACTTACGTCCGTATCGTCGCACACCTCCGCTCAAGCCCTACAGAGCTCGTCCATGTCGTCTCACGCCGCCGCCGCCGCCGCAGCACCTTGTTGTTGAAGCCGTGAAGGCATGGTCCACCTCCCCACGGCGAGCATGCAGAGGCCATATCGGGCCCCGCATCCCGCATCTACCACGGTTGGAGCCTCCCTGCTCCAGCAAGTGCAGCCCTCCCAGATCTAGCGCGACCCATTAGTGCCCTCAACGCCCTCCACTCGCCGCCCGGTGCAGTGCTGACGCCGCCCTCCGCGGCGCCCACCTTCGCGCCAGGCCAGGAGCAGCACGGGGCGGAACTCGAGCCCTCGTGGCGGCAGCGTGCCAGATCCGCGCCACTGCCACCGCCGGACCGCTGCCCAGCCCTACGCCGGCCAGATCCGCACCGGCCCTCCTCCCCGCGCCCTCCTCCTCCTTTACCGCGACCCCCCTCGGCGCCCTCCTCCTCCACCTCGCCATCTCCCGGGCGCCGCACCAGATCCGCTCACATGGATGCGCCGCTTGACGCCACAAGCCGCGGAACAGCCGCCCATCACCCGATGAAGCCTCCCCCGGCAGCCAACCGTAGATCGCCTCCGACCCGAGGAGATCCGCCGTCGGGCCGCGCCCCGCCGCGAAGCCGGCCATCCCGCGCCGTCCTGGCGGCTCGCGGGGAGGGGAAGGGCCCCGCCGCCGCTGACGTATGCGCGGGTTTTGCCTGGTGTCGTGCCCTGGCGGCGGCAAGGGAGGGGGACGAGGGTGGAGGGGGGCTGCGGCGGCGGGCTGGGGTTTTCGCCCGGCCGCTCGCGGGAGCGGACGAGCGAGCCTGTGGGTCGACTGTTGTATTTGATATCCTGAGGAAAAAGAAATGTGCGAGGATGGAGAACCTTCTTTTGAACAGACAATCATTTGCCCAAACCGCTGAGAATGTTTTTGCATGGCAGAATGGCAATAAACATCAGCATTGTTATTTAAATTAGCTCTCTTGCACTGACCCCTCAATTAGTCGGGTTAGTCGGTAACTTAGTAGTATGATAAGTTTCAGCAAGCCCACAATTTTCCTTCAAAAAAAATCTGTTTGGCTTATGTAAGAACAATTATTGACATTTGAGATTAAATCTACCTCAATTATTTCTTTGTATACTTTTGAATTGCCTTTTGGCTTAAAGGAAACAGTCTTTTGCTGGATGACTAATTTATGAATTGCTGCTGACTAGAATTTTGTTGGCCTTTCTGTTTCTGATGGGTACATTTCTACTAGGTCAGAAACAAATGAGATATGCATTCTAAGTTCGCACCAACTTTTTCTTTCTGAATTCCTCCGAGTAATGATTTGGGTCCTGGGAAACAAAATATAAAGAAGACAACAACGCACAACACAATCAGATCAACCAAACACCAATGTTCAGTGAAGACCAATCCACTGTATCGTCTCTAGACGCAACGTCCTCAGCAGCACCCACCACCTATATATATGATCCATCTATCATATTTGGGCTGTACAAACACGATAATAAATCCAACAGCAAGAAAAGTGCGCACAGCCACGCCTCAAGAGGCGCGCCCTGGGCGCGCCCCAGCCACTAGTGATGATCAAGGCTATTGCACAGGCGATCCCAACATATATTATGGGGGTCTTCAAACTTCCGATGTCAGTGTGCGACGACCTCAATAGGATGGTGCGTAATTTTTGGTGAGGTTCTTTTCAACGCAAAAGGAAAACGAATTGGACGGCGTGGCTGAGTATTCTGGCACATAAAATGAAGGGCGGCTTGGGGGTTCAAAGACCTTCTGACGAGGCAGGTCTTTTTAACCAAGCCCTTCTGACGAGGCAGGCGTGGAGGCTAATGATTAATCCTCACAGTTTATGTGTGCAGGTTCTCAAAGCTCGATATTATCCGGAGGGGCGGCTTGTGGATATAGTCTTCACGGGGAATGCGTCCCCTACATGGCAGGCCATTCAGTATGGCTTGGAGCTCCTCAAAAAGGGGCTTGTGTGGTGCGTCGGCGACGACAGCAGCATACAGATTTGGCGCGACCGGTGGCTCCCTACAGCCCCGACAGGCAAGCCGATCACACAACAGGGAACCTGCCGACTGCGGCGGGTCTCTGAGCTCCTGGATGCCTCTGGCGCGTGGCGCACGGAGATATTGCCGCAGTACTTCCTCCCGACGGATGTCGAGACCATCACCAACATTCGTACATTGCCTCGCATCCCTGATGACGTTATTGCATGGGCCCTGAAGAAGAACGGTATCTTCACGGTACGCTCCGCCTACCGCCTAGCCATGGATGAGCACGACCGTCCAAGGGCAATGGCATCGAGCAGGGCACCGGATAGTTGTCGCGCCATCTGGAATACCATATGGGGGTGCCCTGCTCCCCCAAAGGTACGCGTATTTGCATGGAGACTGGTGTCCAACTCTCTTGCTACTTGGGCAAATAAATTATCTCGACACCTTGAGCTTACTCATGCATGTCTTCTTTATGGAATGGAACGGGAGGATGGATTCCACGCAATGTGCAGATGCCCCCTAGCAGTGGAGTTGTGAAGGGCTATGGCACTAGATTGGCCCATCCCAGTAGCGGAGAGCATCATTAATACAGGCCCGGAATGATTGTTCTCGCTGCTGGAGCCACTTCCGGATACCACACGCATGGTTGTGCTTATGACCATGTGGCATGTGTGGTACGTGCAGAATGAAATAACCCACGGGAAGATTCCTCCACCGACCGAAGCATCCCGTAGTTTCCTCCATGGGTATATCAACTCTCTCTTATGTATCCATCAGTGGCCTCAAGGAGATATGGCGAAGGGTAAGATGGTCGTCCAGGTGGGAGTTGCTGCTAGCTCTCGCACAGTGAAGCAGAAGGAAGAGCTGCGTTGGGAGGCACCACGTGCTGGATGGACCAAGCTGAATGTTGATGGTAGCTATGTGCCGGCTACAGGCGAAGCCGGGGGCGACATGGTGCTACACTCGAAAGCAGACGAAATCATATTTACCACCTGTAGAGAGATCCGCACATGTGATAACAGCCTAGATGTTGAACTTGCGGCGTGTAGAAAAGGACTTGGGATTGCCCTACACCGCACAGACCGTTCCACTGTAGTTGAGATGGACAACACCGAAGGGGTCATGATGCTAAACGCTCGGTCTGTGGACCGCTCAGGATCGGGTGCACTCATCACAGACATCCAAAGGATGATTGCGGATGACCCTAGGGAGATTTTGATTACTGCTATTAAACGCTCGCAGACTAAAGTGAGCCATGCTCTTGCTGTATATGGTAGAAGTATGCCTCGTACTGTTGTTTGGTTGGGTTCGGTTATGAGCGACATTGTAATAAAACTGGTAGTGGCTGACTTGTCACCTTGAGTTAATAGAAATCTTTCTTTATCCCGAAAAAAAAGGGTATGTTAGAGATGCTCTAAAAACATGTTATAATCCAGTAGCATGCGGATGTCAAACCACCGGTTGACTCGAGCGACCAAACCGGGTACGCATTTTTCTGCAGTTGACCTTGACCACGGCTCGACGACAGTCCAGTCGTGTCTGCACTGTCTCACGGGGGTTTCACCTCCCCAAGCAGCCATTTTACGATTCTGCCCCTCACCTCACTCGTCCGCCACCACGATCGGCGCCGCCGCCCGCCTCCCCCTCCTCTCGGACGGAGGCCAACCAGGGCGAATGGCTGCGCCGGCGAGCGACGACGAAAGCAAGGACGTGGACGCCTTCCTGTCGTCGTGCGCGGCGTCGGGCGAGGCCGCGTATGCCGCCGCTGAGGCCGTGCTCGAGCGCCTCCAGGCCCGCGCCTCCCGCGCCGCGGCCCGACGCCTCCTCGGCGCCGTCCGCCGCCGCTTCGACGCCGGGCAGGAGCACCGCTTCCTCACCTTCCACTTCCGCGACGTCGTCGTCGACCCCCACATCCGAGGTCGCCCCCCCACCCCAGTCCTCTCCGCAAACGTATCACCTTTCGCGGAAATCGGCCGTCTGGCCGTCGAAATTATAATGGCCACGTCTATGGGTTATTGTAGTGTTTAGGTAAAGCGCGTGGGCGATTCCACTGGAGTGTCAACCATGTGGGCATGTGGCGGCCTATAAATATAATGCTGCTGATTAATGTAAGCGCTAGGTGTCCCTCGACTGCAACTGTGTGTGAGATTATGAGTGTGTAATTGCGCAGAGACTTGATCCCCCTGCTCCTTATGCAGGGAACACGTCAGTCTCGCTTGTTGAATAATTCACACTCTCTGTTTTGGACTTTTGGTGCTCATATAAAATGGAAACAATGGCACTCCGGATCTGTCTGACATAGTTTACTTGATGAGATTTATTTAACTTTTAGCGTTTGCTTCAGAATCCGGTACTGCACATAATGTGATGTGCCTCCTTGTGTGAGGCTTACTCTGTTAGTGTATCTGATCCCTAGCACTTTTTTTTACAGAGATTCCCTATATGTTGTTTAGAAATATATGGATATACTATTTATTTTTGTGGGAACAAGATTTTTTTTTGGTGACTAGTTGGAGCCAGATTTATGTGTGTGAGAAAGTGAACCAAAAACAGACACTTGTTTTTTGTTTTTGTGGGAGCTAGTTGCATTCAAAGATATGGCTTCAATGTGACCACCTTCTTTTCTTGTGGAAGTTTGATAGTCATAGAGGATCAACGGAAGTTCACATGAGATTAGCACACAGCAAGGCATTGGTCAAATGGTACTCAGAGAAATGTTTTCATGGCCTCTAAGCATCATTTTTTTTCATTCTTTTGTGTAAGCTGCAGAGTTTGGAGGTTGATGCTATCTATTTTTCTTCTTACAATTCATCTTTGGCAGAACAATCCTAACTGCAGCAATCAAACTTATTGCAGTAAGAAAAATAAATAGGGCATAGCCTACATACTTTGGAGAGTGTTACTATCAATTTTTCTCTTCTAATTTAGCAGCTGCTTCTAGGGTTCCAGCAAAGCACGAAGCTAACAATGATGGAGATACCTAGCATTTTCACTCCTGAAGATTGGTCCTTCGCTTTTTATGAGGGCCTTAATCAGCATCAAGATTCCACTTCCAGGGATAAGACGTATGGAGAGCTGGGGTGTGGCAGTGGTTGGATATCTATTGCGCTTGCAGAGAAGTTGTCCCCTTTGAAGGTGGTTTTCTCTAGTTCTGTCAATAATTTATCTTATCGTCGTTGCTACAGAAGTGGGAGCCACATCAGTTATACATTTACTTTGCTATAATGATATACCACTTTTGGTACCTCTGAGGAAAATAATATCTACCGAGCATTTATTATTCAATTTTGAGCAAGGATCTAGTCTAATACCACACATTGTTCAAACCACGCTGAGCATTGTGTCCTTTTTTCTTGAACTGAGCAGTGTGTCCTTTAAAGCAGGAAAGAGGGAAATGACATCCAATTAGATTTTGATCCGCACATGTCAGTCAATCAAATTAATTTGCAAGCAGCTAATTATTACCTTCATAGTCCAGCCGTTGTTTCTGTCAGAACCCAAGCTGAGCATTGTTTATTTCTTTGCAGGTCTATGGTCTGGATATTAACCCAAGGGCCATCAAGATTGCATGGATAAATCTATACTTGAATGCCCTAGACGACAATGGTCTCCCGGTCTATGACAGGGAGGGAAAAACATTGCTGGATAGAGTTGAATTCCATGAATCTGATCTTCTTTCATACTGTATAGATAACAAGATAGAACTTGATTGCATTGTTGGCTGCATACCACAGGTACGGTTAGTTATTACTGTATCGTGAAAGGAAATTATAGTAGACCAGAACCGAAGGAAATTGCTTACTCTCGAAATCTGCTTTTCAGATTCTTAACCCCAATCCAGAGGCAATGTCAAAGATTATGACTGAAAATTCAAGTGAGAAGTTCTTGTACTCCTTGAGCAACTACTGTGCTCTTCAGGTAAGTAGAGATATACCTTCTTCATGATTACCACTTAAGGAAAATGTATTGACATGTGTAATGTGTTGAACTTATTCCATTCAGTTTACCTAATACCAATGGCGATTTGTCTTCATGTCGATTCTCTAGCTGGAGTGAACTTATTTCTTGATTGCTCTTTGAAGTAACTACATTTTGTATATAACCAGATATAAGAAAAAAGAATGTCTTAGGAGTGTATGCTATTTCCTTGTAGGCATGTGTTGCTAGCTCTGATATAATTAAATAATTTTTATAAATAATATAGGATCTGTACTGAAAACTTGGTCCCACAAGTATCATAATCAGCTTAACACTTTAACTGGATGGTTAGGAAGGACAGGACTGGCAGTCTACATTAAAAGGGCAACTAGGCTAAATGCTGGATACTAGAATAACTCTTTTGGCAGTATTCCATGTCTGAAATTCCTCACCTCGACTTCCACCTTTTGCACAACTTCATTTTTTTGCAACATATCTCTTTTGATCCCTATAAATAGAAGTTTTTGTCAGTTGCTAAGCATTTCATCATCATTTGACATGATGCACACATAGTATTAATCAAGACAATGTTTCATATGATGGCTGAATGTTCTATTCCATTTCCCTTGTGCTTATTTGTTATGTTTGTAAACTTGTTGCATCTCTTACCTCCAGGGTTTTTTTGAGGACCAGTTTGGCCTCGGGTTGATTGCTCGGGCAGTTGAAGAAGGGATAGCTGTCATAAAGCCTATGGGTATCATGATATTCAACATAGGAGGCCGACCAGGTCAAGGTGTCTGTGAACGCCTATTTCTACGCCGTGGATTCCATATCAGTAAGCTCTGGCAAACAAAAATTATGCAGGTATCAATTTTGTGAAACCAGGAAATCTTTCCATGCCAGCATTATGTTCTGGTTTTAGTAGGGCATAGATTTTCCATTTCTCGCCTCATAGTTTCATATTACAATTTGATATTCTTGTTTGGGATCATCACCAACTAGTTGATAATTTTCCAGGCTGCCGACACTGATATTTCAGCTTTAGTTGAAATTGAACAAAACAGCCCACATCAATTTGAATTTTTTATGGACCTTGTCGGGGATCAGTCTGTCTCTGCACGCACAGCCCAGGCATACATGAAATCTGGTGGCCGTGTTTCACATGCTTTGTCTGTGTATGGCTGTCAACTTCACAAACCCATTCAGGTTCCTTCACACTCTCTTTAGATTTGTAAAGTAAACAATACAGTGATGGAAGTAGTACTAATTCAGACGATTTTCAGGTGAAGAAATTGTTTGAGATTCTTAAAGATGGGTTCAATGAAATCAGCAGCTCCCTTGATTTGTCCTTTGATAATGATTTGGTTGCTGCTGAAAAAATGGCCTTCCTAGTATACCTTGCTAGTTTTTTGAAAGAGAATAAGTCCAATCCTTGTGAGCCTCCATTTGGATGTTTAAACTTCCGGAATCTTGTTGCTGACTTTATGAAGAGCTACTACAACATCCCATTAACTTCTGATGTAAGGCTTCTTAGTTGCGTTCGCTTATACCAGAAATTCATAGGATCAACTTATTTGCCGCTTCTATCATGTGCTTCATATGATCCTCCTTTTTTTTTCTGGTGCACCAGAATGTTGCTGTATTCCCTTCTCGTGCTGTTGCCATAGAAATTTCTCTTCGACTGTTCTCACCGGCGCTTGCAATTGTGGATGAACATCTGACCAGACACTTGCCGAAACAATGGTTAACATCCTCAGCAATTGAGGTACTCCCTGTGTGTGGCCCATGCATGCATATGCAGCTTGTGAATGTAGTGCAACACCCAGTCTGTACTACTTAATGGTGCAATGTTCTTCTGCTTTTTTAAAAAAAATTGTTGACAGGAATAATGGAGAACATGCCTTTTAGGTGAAGAAAATATGATGATTCAAGAATGTTGATGTTAATGCTTCTGTTTAAAATTTCAGGGAAGAGCAGATTGTAACCATGCTAAAGACACAGTCATTGCAATTGCAGCACCACGCCAATCAGATCTGCTGATTGAGTTGATCAGGAAACTGAAGCCTCAGGTGGTTGTTACTGGCCTGGCTAAGTTTGAGGCTATCACGAGTGCTGCTCTAGTGAATATACTAAGTGCAACAAGAGATGTTGGTTCCCGGCTGTTCGTAGATATTTCAGAGCATCTGGAGTTGTCTAGCCCGCCAAACTCTAATGGTGTGTTGAAGTATCTTGCTGAGAACACCCTACCGTCGCATGCAGTTATACTCTGTGGTCTAGTAAAGGATCAGGTGCCTATAACTTTACCACATCAATTTTGTTCCATGGTGGATTGATCTCTCATGTCTCCTTTTAACTACGATTTATTATGATGAGTTAAATACCTTATGTGTCTCAACCTGACGCCCTGACCCCACTGGGGGATGTGTATATGTGATCGATGGTTGGTCTTATACATTAAAGACGATCCTACACTGTATTTGAACTTCTCTGCATTCTTACACCTACTTTAGAAACTTCCTAAATATTTTAATCTGCATGTGCTCTACCTTATTTTGGATTATTGTGCAGGTTTATTCTGATCTGGAAGTTGGTTTTGCCATATCTGAGGATGAAACTGTCTATAAGGCATTGTCACAAACTATTGAGCTATTGGAAGGACATACTTCTGTGATCAGCCAGCAATATTATGGCTGTCTTTTTCGCGAGCTACTGGCGCTCCAAATTGACAACCGGCATGCACAGCGAGAGGTAATCATGACGTAACTCCCCCAGTTTTCCACTCATCCTCATGATAATGGAAAACTGTTCTGTCTAATGGTGCCAATAGTGGACATTCCTCTCAGCATAACTCAGCCATTTAGTTGGATAACGGGTACTCAGAGTGAACAGCTAAATATATTAGTAGGATGACTGATTATGTTCCATGATGTCTAACTATGAGTAATAATAATAATATGCCCTGGTATCTATGGAATATCACACTTCAAAAGAAAGGGGGCCTATGGAATATCTTTTGACCTTAATGTTTATTTTTCGGTTAGGCTTTTGATGTTTCCTTGCTCGTTTGTAGAGACAACCTGCAGAAGTGATACCTCAGAAGATGATAGGATTTTCTAATTCAGCTATGTCAACCCTAAAAGAAGCTGAATTTTTCGTTCCTGATTCCAAGGAATCTAGTATCATTCATATGGATCTAGACCGCAGCTTCTTGCCAGTACCTTCTGTGG
Organism: Triticum urartu; assembly: GCF_003073215.2. Classification (NCBI taxonomy): domain Eukaryota; kingdom Viridiplantae; phylum Streptophyta; class Magnoliopsida; order Poales; family Poaceae; genus Triticum; species Triticum urartu. The sequence continues at coordinate 58,147,417 of NC_053025.1, read as the reverse complement.
TGAACACTTCCATTTTTGAAAGTTTTGTTAGGCAGAACATCACGGATTCTGAAACTGATGTTCATTTCGGCATTAAAAAGCTGGTGAAATGTTGCTATGGTGGTTTCCCAGGAGACCGTTATGCTGACAGGTTAGATGGCTTTGGTATGGAAATTATCTATGGAAGCACCTGTGTTGCACTCTTCAACAAGCTTGTTCTTTGCTGCGTGCAAGAACAAGGTACCTTCTTTTTCCCTTTGGGCACCAATGGGCACTATGTCTCAGCAGCAAAGTTTATGAACGCAAACATCTCGACCATTCCAACAAATTCAGATTCAGGATTCAAGATTGAACCAATGGCTCTAAACGAAGCTCTAATCGAGGAAGAAAATTGGGCCTGGGTCTATATTTCTGGCCCTACAATTAACCCTTCTGGTTTCCTGTACAGTGACAAGGAGATACGAGATCTGCTTTCTATTTGTGCTATGCATGGAGCTAGGGTAGTGATAGATACCTCCTTCTCTGGTCTGGAGTTCCAAACCGACCGCTGGGCTTGGAGAAATTTGGAAAGATTTTCTTATAATGTTTGCTTAGATCCCCCATTCACAGCTTTTATGCTCGGAGAGCTGTCCCTTGGGCTGACTGCGACTGGCCTTGATTTTGGGTTTTTAATTTTCAATGACCTGTCCGTCGTTGAACATAATCTTGCAAACTTGAGTCAGCCACATAGCACATTGAAGTACACTTTCAGAAAGCTATTGGGTCTTAAGAACAAGAGGGATCAACACTTCTCTAATCTCATCATGGAGCAAAAGGAGACACTGAAAAATCGTGCCAACCACTTGGCAAAGGTTAGCCTTTTGTAACATTCTGAACTGCCCTCTTAAATTTGTACTCCCTTCAGATCTTAGTTTCACATAGAAAGATTGGCAGAACCTTATTAGTGTAATCTGAGTAACTTGAGTTCATGTTGGCAATCATTCCATCGAAAAATCAGTTTGATCTGTACTATTCCATAGAAATTGTAATATGCGGGCAAAAAAAAAAAACCTAGGTCGTACCTGTCCAGGGCGACTCGACCTAAACCTAGTGCTGCCCCCAATCCCCTCCCCCCCTCGCGTCGCTGCCGGAGGATGCCGCCGGGCGAAGCCCGTGTCGACGGCGGCGGCAAGGTGCTCTCTCGTGGCGACCCTAGTTCTGTGGGCGGAGGAACTCCTTGGCGGCCGCTGTGTCCCGGCCCGCGCGGGACTGGGCGAGCGGTGGCAGGCTGTGGCGGGCGGAGCTTGACAGACGGCGGCGTTCTGCGGGTCAAGCTGGTGATGGCGGCGCGGTGGCGTGCTAGGGATGATGGTCCCATCCAGATCGTGGCTGCGGCAGTGTTGGGCGGCACGGGTCACTTCCTCACCGGCTTGGTGCACGATGGTCCTTGACGCAGTGCCGGACGGATCTAGAGGGGCGGCGCGAGAGGAACCATGACAGGCTGGCGGTCGGGGGTAGCCCGGTGACTTCGGCAGCAGCGTACAGGCAGGGGGGTTCATAGGCGTGCCGCCTGGTGTCGCCGGCGGGTGTCGTTCCTGGACGCATCGTCGGTCAGAGGGCTAGATCCAGGCGGGATTGGGCCTTGCTGCCGGAGGTCTCTCCTCTCGGGGACATGCGATCCATCTCTATGCCAGTGATGTCCGCACAAAGGTGCTCCTTTGGTGGCGATCTCATGTTTCCGTGGTGGCAGTCTTGGATGGTGAGTGGTGTTGGCAATGCGCTTTGGCCATGTGGGTGGCGAGGTGCGCTGTGGTGGGTGATCAGTGGTAGTCGTGGGATCTGGAGTTCCTGGTTTGTTGTGGTGGGTCCCTGACGGGGAGGGGTTTGTGCCCTGTTCCCACGACGTGGTAGGGGGGTCGGGCTGAGCGAAAGCTTTGAGCCTTGGTGCCGGTGGCGGTAATGCCCGTGGGTGTTACGTTCCTCTTGGGGCGCCGCTTTGGTCCTCTCCTTGCCCTCCGACACTTAGGGTGAAATCCTTTGTCTACCTCGGTGGACACGGCGGCGGCGGTGCTTCATGTCGTGACCCTCTTGGGGGCGTCGCCGATGAGTGTGAGTACTATGTGCTTCTTCTCGGCGACTCGTGGAGGCATTTAGTGGTGGTTTTTAGCGGTTCTGGCTAGTTTTGTCGTTTTTTGTGTTTTGATTGGTTTCTGAGGATTTCCTCAATACCTTCGGTCGTATGGCTTTATTAATATATAAAGCCTGTTTCGAGGAGGAAATGGTAATATGCAGTTAGCTAGACATACTTTTGCACAACTGGCTGTGAGGACCTTGAATTTGCGCGTTGTAGAGTTTGCGAGGCAATTTTTGACATGCTCTTCTTTTTTATGCAATGAACAGACACTTGTGAGCTGTGGCTGGGATGTTCCTGGCTGTCATGGTGGTATCTCGATGCTGGCGAAACCGACAGCCTACATTGGCAAATCATTCAAGACTGAAGGTTTTGAAGGCACGCTCGATGGTTGCAACATCAGGGAAGCCATTCTTAGATCCACTGGACTGTGTATAAGCAGTAGTAAATGGACCGGGATACCGGACTACTGCCGGTTCAGCTTTGCTTTAGAGAGCAGCGAATTCAACCGGGCAATGGGCTGCATAACCAGGTTCAAAGAGTTTGTTCTGGGAGTCGACATGCTCACATGAAGGATAGCTAGAGTGCTTCATCATGCTCAAACAAGTGGTTACTATTCCGTTGAAAAGCGGTAATATTTTCCTTTCTACGACAAGGTTTTGGCTGGAAGATGATTCTTTTCTTTCTGGTATCCGGTGGTTATAGTTATTTCAGATTGATTGTATAATGTCTCCTTGCCGTCGGTATGATTGTTGGCACTAGTTTAGAGACTAAATCGGACTGGATCGAAAGCTTGGAGTGCAAGAAGAAGAAACAACAACTGGAGAATTGGGGAAGATTTGTGCTCAGATTGATGCTGTGTGCTACTCCAAGCTTTCTAATTAACCGAGGCATGTCTTTTCCCTTGCTGACTGCTTCGTCATAGTCCTTCACGTCCCCTTGAATCTTGTTTTTTTTTTTGGGTAGTGGAAACCATGAGTTACTTCCAACACACACACACACACACACACACACACACACCAAAAGAAGTGTCCATGCATGTAGCGCTATTTGCGTTTATTTCATTTCAAGTTGAACCACAACATGCATGCATTTTGTATACATATTACATGTAGGGTGTGGGATCACATCTGAACATGAATGCATCCTGTTACAGTGGTACAGCACGTATTTCATTTCGTGGCTATCGAACATCTAGACGAGCCACGTAACTTTCTTGCTGCACTTCTGCTTCCATGGCCAGAGCACGACGAGAACAGCATCAATCGCCTGCTGCTTGGTGTGGATCCCGATGCCGTCGTCAGGGTCGCCTAGTTTGGTGGCTTCTTTGCTCCCCTCCCACACGTCGTTGTTCTGCTTCGCCAGCAGCAGAGAGCACGATATGGCCTTCCAGTTGACCACCAGCAGAGAACGGACTTGAGAAGACTTTGCAGGGTGCACCGTGGCGCATGCATTGTAGCAGCTCCTTATATAGTGGAACTAGCTAGCTGCTCGGACCGGCGGAGGCATGCAGACTGCTCAACAGTTGCTGCATCGATGAAGCAATTCAGTTTCGATCACCTACATACTCCCACTCCGAGCTAGACACAGATGGAAGCATGGAGTAATTCCCGGCGCGGTATCCCTGCTACATATATCTGGTGCAGCTAGCGTCTTTCCATTCCATGTTAATGTCAGTAACTTGAAAGTTGATGAAACTTGGATCGTTTAGCATCTTTCCTTTCCTATGGGGAAGTTTTCACCTACTGCATGCTGGAATTTAGCAATCCAAATTCTAGCGCCTGCTGGCATAGGAGGAGGCATGCAGACTGCTCAGCAGTTGCTGCATCGGTGAAGCAATTCAGTTTCTCACTCGGCCGAGACAGATGGAAGCTAGCTACACATATTTATAGATGGAGTAGTATATAAGTATATCAGATGCAGTTAGCATCTTTCCATTGCATGATACTGCATGCATGAAGGGTGAAACTTCGATCGGTTAGCATCTTTCCTTTCCTATGGGGAAGCTGTTGGTGAGCTTAATTGCAGCACTACGCAATGCAGCTTGCTCATTTTTTCCCTAGCTACGACCCCGATTAAGGGCAGGGCAGGGCAGGGCCGGGTTCTACTGGTAAAATGATAACGGTGAAGCTTGCCCATGGACGTCGATCTATTCCCTCACCGAGAGCAGTACGTGACAACACATTTATCCGCTGCATCTCTTGGTTTAATAAGTCTACGGCTGGCTAATAGTGATACTACTCCTCTCTGTTCCAAATTATAACATGTTTGATAGAGACTGGGTTTTCTACTCCCGGGTGCACCTACACCCGCATGAACAGTACACTTGAAAAAAAATACAAATCAAAATGGGAAAATCTGAAATTTTGAGACATCAAACCAATGAAAAAAATAGCGCGCTACAGAAAATAGCGTGGCCTCTCAAAATATGCTATTAGTGTGCTATAGCGCGCTATAGCATGCTATTAGCGAGGCATTGTACATTGATTTATTTAGCTATACAATTCTCTATATGCTATAGCGTGCTATTAGCGGCGCTATAGCGCGCTACTTTTTTAGTGCATCAAACTAGATCAAAAGTTTTAGCTTCTTGCAATTCGTGACCAAATAACATTCGAGGAGCCCTCAGCAAAAATAACAAAATCTGTGTTCAAAGTTTTGTTCACTTTTCAGGAGTGATTTTTTTTTGCTGGGGCTCCTCAAATGTTATTTGTTCATGAAATTTTACGGAAAGCTAAAACTTTTGATCTTGTTTGATGTCATTTTTTTTGCATTTTTTGCATTTTGTTTTATATTTTTTTCAAGTGTACTGTTCATGCGGGTGTAGGTGCACCCAGGAGCAGCCACACCTTTCTCCTCAAGTAGCATGGGTGAGAAGTGGATGGAATTGATCGATTTGATGGGGTCTAAATGAGGAGTAGCTCAAGATATTTTCCTCCAGCGCTTGGAGCCGAACCAAAGCGAATCGAAAAACGCCTACAAATTATGTGGGAATCAATTGACAGAATGTTCAAAAATCTAAAGAGGGATAAAATCTGGCATATATTTTGGTTAAATAGGGTAAGATGGATGAATTTCGCTTAAATGGGATAATCCCTGTCAAAAAAGACGAAAGGAGGGGTAAACATTGGAACTAACTCTTTTTTTTTTTAATCTGGAACCATGCATTCCATTACTCAACGTGCCAAGCTAAGTCGCTGGCAACATGAACTTGGGCGGAGGTAGGAACATCACCCGACCATACGGTGGGGGGGTGCATGCACCATCTTCGATACAGCGCAATAGCGTCCGCTACCTTATTACTTGCCCGTGGGCAATGATTAATGTGAAAGAAAATAAAGTTTGACGAAACAAAAGACTTAAGTTCTCTAAAGAGCACTCCATTGGGGGACAGATCATAAGTTGACGACTTGATCGCCTGGACCAAAAGTGTAGTATCTGTTCCTAGTGCCAAGTTCATGCGCTCTATGTATTGCTTGGACACATGCCTCAACCTCTGTATGCAGCACATCATGTGCGTGCTCTATACCACCAGCTCCCGCAACGATCACGTAGCCCCAACCACCTGATCCATTGCCACTGTTATAGCTGCCATCGGTATTAATCTTGTGGTAGTCCTGCGGTGGTTTACACAATATCTCCGTATTTTGCTTGGGCTGCTACTTACTACCAAAGTACTGCAAGAACCCCCTTTCTTTACTCATTATCTGCCAAACAAGACTGTCTATATCGATCTTTCTTGTTTCTTCTCTGAACGTATTTCTCGCATTCCACCATGACCAACAAAGAGCTACACACCTGGCCTTCTGTTCTTCACTGCCTTGTAGAAGAAATTGGATTGTTTCTGTAGGACTGTGCAGCTGCTCACACATCAGACGTACATCCTCCATCCCTACAGCACGCCATAGTTGCCTAACGTGCTTATATTTGAAAAACGTGTGGCAACCATCTTCATCCTGCCGCTGGCAAACTGGGCATAAGCTGTCAATATCCATACCCCGACGCCAAAGATTCATTCATACTGGCATATTATTGTGCGCCACCCTTCACAGAAATTGATGCACTTTCATCGGACATGGTGCTTGCCAAATAATCTTCCAATCAAAATTACTGCTAGTTCCAGCCACTGTTACCTTGCTCACCATTTTGCACTTTCTCCATCTGACGGCATAGCTTGTACGCCGATTTGACTGTAAAACAGCCTCGTCCATCACGATGCCACGCCCATGTGTCGCCCATATCCTCCCGAAGAGGCAATGCAATGATAAGTGTTGCGTCCGGAGCCCAGAAAAGTGACCGAATCAACTGTTCGTCCCAAGAACCCGTAATTGGATTGATAAGTTCATCTGTCGTCGGCAGCCCCAGATATTTGCACAGCTACAAGCTCTTGTGGACAAGGTAGGAGACGAGCTCCCTCTCTGGAAGGCGGCTATGCTTTCGAGGAGTGGGCGGTTGCTGCTCATTCAATCTGTCTTGTGTGCAATCCCGGTGCACTCTATGATGGCCCTAGACCTGCCGGCAAAAACGATTGCAGCTCTCGTCAAGATATGTCGTGCCTTCCTTTGGTGTGGTAAGGAAGAAGCGAATGGTGGCAACTGCTCTGTAGCTTGGGAATCTGTATGCAAACCTAAATGGGCGGGTGGCCTCGGAATCCCCAACCTGCAATGGTTGAACAAATCCCTCCAGGCCAGGTGGCCGTGGTTGCAGAAGTATGACAAAGACAGGCCCTGGAGCGAATTTCAAATCAAGGTACCCAAAGAATCTCTGGCACTTGTGGATGCGGCAGTGAACATCTCTGTGGGAGACGGGACATCCATCTTCTTCTGGGAAGATAAGTGGCTTCTCGGGTGTCGGGTACGCGATCTGGCCCCTCTCATCTACGCCAAGATCTCACCTAGAATCAAAAGATCGAAAACGGTGGCGCGCACACTTCAGAACAACAATTGGGTGGGGGACATCGGTCCGGACCTCCAACCTGCTGCTCTGCTTCAATTCTTCGAGCTCTGGGATCGTGTGGCTACGGTGCAGACGACGGTTGGGCGAACAAGACGTGATTTCGTGGAGCTGGGAAAGCAACAGCAAATTCTCTGTGCGATCAGCTTATGCCACCAAATTAATGGGGCTTGAGGTGTCACCAACGGCGGCCTTCACCTGGGGATCCCAGGCACCCCTACGATGCCGCTTCTTCGCCTGGCTCGCGCTCAAGAACAGGTGTTGAACTTCCGACCGACTCGCCAGTAGAGGCCTTCCACATCAAGACTCGTGCCCGCTATGTGGTCAGGCCGACGAATCCATCAACCACCTGTTGCTGGATTGTGTGTTCGCTAGGAAAATTTGGCACTGGACTACTGGGGTCACGGGCAGGTTTGCTTTTGTACCGCTTGGAAACGAAGACCTCAGCTCATGGTGCATCAGGCAAGACCTACTGGATCCAAACCGAAAAACTACAAGAGCAACCTCTCTTCTCGTCCTTTGGATGCTCTGGAAGCACAGGAACGACGTGGTGTTCAATGGTATAACACCATCAGTACCTCTCCTCAAGCAGCAGATCATGGATGAAGGGGAGGCCTGGACCAAGATAGGCTTGTTTGGCAAATTGGCCCAAAATGCAGAGGTAGTTAGGTGGGCAGCTCCGGGCTATTAGTTTTCTCGTTTTCTTGGTAGTGTCGGAAATGCCGGCATGTAAATACACCGTGTACATTGGTTACTTCGGGGTTCTGCCCCCTCTTCTTTAATGAATGATACGCATGCTCGTGCATATTCGAGAAAAAAAAGTTCATCTGTCATAGTGACATGAGCGTTTCCCGTTGCGTAAATGGTCTTCTGTCCCATTTCCTTGGCAGCCATGGGTCTTCCCAAATTTTCACAGTCGTACCATCACCCACCCGTTTGATTACCCCATTTTTCACAACCTCCAAACCTTTTTTTTCAAAACGGAACCTCCAAACCTTTTAGAATACTACGCCAGGTATATGACATACCCCTCTTTTGTCCAGCTTGCATTATATCAGAACCCGGGTTGTACTTTGCCTTCAGCACTCATCCACAGAGAGAGTCTGGATTTTCCAAAAGCCGCCAAGCTTGTTTAGCTAACATCACTAGGTTGAAAGTATGCAGATCTTTGTATCCAAGCCCCCCCCCCTTCTTAGGGAGCGTGAGTTTTTCAACCAAGAGCCATTGAAATACCGGCATATCATGGCGGTCATATCTTCACAAAGCCCCTTGGTGAGATCAAATACTATCATTGCAAAAGTAGGGATAGCTTGACCGCAAGCTTTGATAAGAATCTCCTTCCCGGCTTTACTTAGTAGTTTTTCTTCCCACCTTTGGATACGTTGCCAGATCCTATATCTTTCAAATATGTGAAGAGTTTCCTCCTTGATTGTCCAACATATACATGCAACCCTAAGTATCTTTCATTCCATGTTTCTCTAGCAAGCCCCAGTTGATCCATCATACTCTTCCGTGCTGCTGAGATAGTATTCTTACTGAAGATAATTGCTGACTTGTCCGCATTTATTGTTTGCCCCGAGCAGTTCTCATACAAATTCAGTATATTTTGCAAATGAAGTGCACTCTCTTCCGAGGCTTTCAGAAGAATCAACGAGTCATCTGCAAACACTGGGTGATTAAAACTCGGTGTGTTCCTGCATACTTTCACTCCTTCTAGCAGACCATCTTGTTCTGCACTATTAAGCAGACTAGAGAAGGCTTCTGCACAAAACAAAAATAGATAAGGAGAGATGGGATCTCCTTGCCTCAGTCCTCTACCTGGGGTTATCTCCCTCCATAGCAAATCATCCGTAAGTAGAGCATTATTGGGGCTGCGGCCGACCATTTTTTCCCATGCCGGTGGCCATGTTGGATGATCGGCTCTGATGGCCGAGTAGCTAATTTTGCTCAGGCCATCTGACGTGGTGGGTGTCTAGTGGGATTACAAAAAGGATTGTTGTTGCCAAATGAGCAGAGTGAAGAGCATCGCGTTGGATGCACCAGGTCCAACGTTGGAGTCTCACGACGGTCGGATGCATCATCGCTCGGGTACCCACCTGATCTGTGCTTACCGGTCGTTGACAGATCGGGATGAAGCGGAGTATGTGAGCATTTAAGGGAAGGCCGGGCAAAAACAAGTTCGTACCTGGACGCATGATGTGATTGTCTCACGCGAACATAAAAAGTCTTGTGGTAAATGAATGGTCATGCTCGGTGCATGACAGGAGTGTTAGCCCAACATGTATTGCCCGTGTCCTTCTTTGGCCGGCCAGGGTTATCCAACATCCGGGGCAATAGAGGCTGACCACACCCCCCATGGCCCATGGTTCACATTAAACTTCACATAATATTTTACTGAGAAAACATACACCATGATACGAGAAATCCACGTCTTAGAGAAAGCCACATTTGAGCAAGTCCTTATCCAGAAACTCCCAATCAACGCGATCATAGGCTTTTGAGAGATCCGATTTGTACGCACAGAGTGTCGGGGGTCATCTTTCAAGGACCAGATATATGAAGGCACTCAGAATTTGTGAAAGTCTATGTCCTTAATTACGATGCGCCTTCAAGAGTGCCAGGTCCGACATGCACACGTATGTCAAATAAAAACTACACACAGGCATACCCCATGAACAAATTCCCTATGAATGCACACCTTGAAACAAAATAGAGATATAAGAGTATATAATAAATTTGAGCAGTTGATTTCATTAGGCGTGGTCTAATTGATTCTTAACTTCTTACCATTGGAGGCAAGAGGGCCATGTTAAAATTAGCCAACTCAAGCAGAGATCGAGTTTCTTTATTATCAGAAAAAAAATTAGGGATCGAGCTTAGGAAGAGAACCCTCCCTCCGGCTCTCGCACGCTTGCCAAAAATAAAATAAAATTTGAATACGTTTCGGATCCGCACAGAGCACGTATGGGTAGTGTGTATAAAATCTCAAATCATATCGCCAGGAAGGTAAACCTCCTCTGATAGATAGTAGACATCTCAGGACCTAGTTGCACGCCGGAAGAACTACATGTCGCCGCCGCCACCGCCAAAAGCCTGTGCCGGCAGGGCGCGCGTCGTGGAGGTCTGGGCCCATAACGAGGAGGCGGAGCTGGCTCGCATCTCCGACCTCTTCAGGGAACTGGAATTCCCCGTCGCAGTCATGGCCACGTCCTACGACGTCCCGTCCCGCCCGGTCATGCCCCGTGCCCCGCGGACCCCTAGCCTCCACGCCGGCGCCGACGGCGTCTACCGCATCACCGACCGGGTCCCGTTCCGCTACGCCTTGGACTACAGCTGCGACTGCCTCCACGCCAGGGTCCGAGCCGCGCGATTCTTCCAGATGTCCCTCGCGCTCCTCGACCGCGACGGCCACATCTGGGCCGCATCTGGCGTTTCCACCTGGGCGTGCCGCGCGCCGAGGACGAACGCTTCCTGGCGGAGCTGGGCGTGGAGGAGGCCTCGGTCCGCCGCGCCGACCGCTCCCGCCTCGCCGGGGCTCTCACCGAGTGCTGCGCCATCTACAACAGCCGTGTCACCTGGGTGACCTCCGACGGCGCCGAGGACATCCTCCACCTGCTGGACTGCTTCCAGAACCCCCTCCTCGTGCGTAGAACCACCGACCGCCGGCAGCTCATCCGGAGCTCGCGGACTTTCTTTCCGGAGCTGTACGACCTCAGGTTTCTGGCCGAGTGGCGGACCCTGTCCGGGGAGGAGCCTCCGCTGCTGGCGGCCGCCAAGTCCGGAACGCCGGACGCGCTCCTCCGCGGCTTCCTTGCGCTGACGAGAGAGCCGGCGTTCGCCGAGCGGATGGTGGGGTACAACGGGATGCTGTTCGGGCTCGGTCACTGTGACACCTCCGACATCCAGCGGTTTTACACGAGCTATGAGGAGCAGGAAACACGGGTCAAGGAGCAAAGGGCTGCTGTGAATCAAAACAGCTCTCTCAGCACTTCCAATGCATTCGGGTTCTGATCCTTCCTTGTGTAACCAAATAATTGTACTGCTATATTTCACTAGTAGACTGCCCAGGCTTTGCCACGGGCCATTTTTTCCCTAATTATATTATATATATAATGAATAACATATTTCGCAAGTTTAGAAAAGATAAACTGCAACAATCGGAAAATAATCAAAATCCACTTCACTTGCTATGTAATTTGACGATGTATATATAGAGAGCAATGATCTAAATAATTAGCTTCAGGACATCAAATTTGAAGTAAAGGATAGAGGAGGTTGAACAGTGGATAGGGGAGGGGCTCCTTAGAGATAGATTCCGACAACTCTTTGTCATTACGCACAATACAAGCACAAGTCGCGGAGGTCAGGGTAGACGACATATGCACTCCATTGTTTCAGTAACCGTTTTGGCCCTTGAAAGTGGTGGATTGGGACTTCCTCCGGGACAAGCTAGATGGGGTGAGGTTAAGCAACGAGGATGACGAGACTTTTTGGAGGTTGGAACCTTTGGGCCAATTCTCCACGGGATCCCTATACGGAGAAATTTTCAAGACCGAAACACAAGGTGAGGTGATGGATATCTAGAAGATGAAGATTCCTTCAAAAAGAACTTTGGCAAGTTGCGAGGAACCAAATTCTGGGTGGTAATCAAGTGATCAAAAGAAAAGCCAGGAGACGGCAAGTGCACTTGGTGTGCCCAAGATGAAATTTGTGACCATGTCCTATTTAGATGCGTTGTAGTAAGATTCATTTGGAGCGTCACTAGGTAGACCATGGGCTATACCTGGAACATCATGGGGTTTGCTAATTTACACCATCTTCTAATGGGGACCTGGGGAAGAGATAGACGAATAGTTTGGATTGATTTTGCGGCGATTGCTTGAACCTTGTGGACGACCCGCGACAAATCTTTAATAGAGGGATGATATGTAAAACACTCGACTAACCGAGTGTACAAAATTTTGTTTCTGTTGCTATTTTGAAGAGCGCTCGGAAAACAGCAGGACTGACCTCAGTTGACCGCTTGATCAGCACCTTCGGTTCTTGTGTCCTGCTTGCCTAGCGGCGCTTTATGCCCACTTCTTAGTAGTTTTTGTTGTTATTGAGGAATGATTCTTTGTAGCTGTTAGCCTCCCTCCATATATGCCGTGTCGCTACGATTCGATTTTATGGGCTATCTATTAATTTATATTCTTTGGTATCTCTTCGTGTAATATCCGTAAGACCTCCGTTTAAGATTAGGCTAGGGTTCCTCGTAAAAAAAATCAGGCAAGGGTCTCTTATCTGATTTTTTACAGTAGCTTCAATTTGTAACTTGTGGCTCTATTCTCTAATGATGAATTCTAGGTCAGCATAGCATAACAACCGTATCTCATCGCATAAGCTGCTCGTTTCTCATCTATTCTATATAAAAGTAGTTGAGAAACAGCTTTGTTCTCACTGCACCCAGCACGGCGGCTCGTTCCTCTCACTCCCTCACAGCAACTCGTTCCTCTAGCTCTATCATCGCAGAACAACCACCACCACCGTTTCCCTCCACAGCGTTGTTGTTGTTGGGGAACGTAGTAATTTAAAAAAAAAATCCTACACACACGCAAGATCATGGTGATGCATAGCAGCGAGAGGGGAGAGTGTGTCCACGTACCCTCATAGATCGAAAGCGGAAGTTTTAGCACACCGCGATTGATGTAGGCGTACGTCTTCACGATCCGACCGATCAAGTACCGAACGCACGGCACCTCCGAGTTATGCACACGTTCAACTCGATGACGTCCCTCGAACTCCGATCCAGCCGAGCTTTGAGGGAGAGTTCCGTCAGCACGACGGCGTGGTGACGATGATGATGTTGCTACCGTCGCAGGGCTTCGCCTAAGCACCGCTACGATATTATCGAGGTGGATTATGGTGGAGGGGGAAACCGCACACGGCTAAGAGATCCAAGAGATCAATTGTTGTGTCTATGGGGTGCCCCCCTCCTCCGTATATAAAAGGGGGGAGGAGAGGGCCGGCCAAGGGGAGGAGGCGCGCCCAAGGGGGCAGTCCTACTCCCACCGGGAGTAGGACTCCTCCTTTTCCTATTTGGATAGGAAGAAGGAAGGAAGAGGAAGGAGGGAGGAAGGAAAGGGGGGCCTCCCAATTCGGATTGGGCTTGGGGAGGGGCGTGCCCCCTCCCTTGCTCCTTTCCCCTCCTTTCCACTAAAGCCCATTAAGGCCCATATACCTCCCGGGGGGTTCCGATAACCTCCCGGTGCTCCGGTATTATCCCAATCTCACCCGAAACCATTCCGGTGTCCAAATATAGTCGTCCAATATATCGATCTTTATGTCTCGGCCATTTCAAGACTCCTCGTCATGTCTGTGATCACATACGGGACTCCGAATTACCTTCGGTACATCAAAACACATAAACTCATAATATAACCGTCATCGAACTTTAAGCGTGCGGACCCTACGGGTTCGAGAACTATGTAGACATGACCGAGACACGTCTCCGGTCAATAACCAATAGTGGAACCTGGATGCTTATATTGGCTCCCACATATTCTACGAAGATCTTTATCGGTCAAACCGCATAACAACATACGTTGTTCCCTTTGTCATCGGTATGTTACTTGCCCGAGATTCGATCGTCGGTATCTCAATACCTAGTTCAATCTCGTTACCGGCAAGTCTCTTTACTCGTTCCGTAATACATCATCCGGCAACTAACTCATTAGTTACAATGCTTGCAAGGCTTATAGTGATGTGCATTACCGAGTGGGCCCAGAGATACCTCTCCGACAATCGGAGTGACAAATCCTAATCTCGAAATACGCCAACCCAACAAGTACCTTCGGAGACACCTGTAGAGCACCTTTATAATCACCCAGTTACATTGTGACGTTTGGTAGCACACAAAGTGTTCCTCCGGTAAACGGGAGTTGCATAATCTCATAGTCATACGAACTTGTATAAGTCATGAAGAAAGCAATAGCAAAATACTAAACGATCAAGTGCTAAGCTAACGGAATGGGTCAAGTCAATCACATCATTCTCCTAATGATGTGATCCCGTTAATCAAATGACAACTCATGTCTATGGATAGGAAACATAACCATCTTTGATCAACGAGCTAGGCAAGTAGAGGCATACTAGTGACACTCTGTTTGTCTATGTATTCACACAAGTATTATGTTTCCGGTTAATACAATTCTAGCATGAATAATAAACATTTATCATGATATAAGGAAATAAATAATAACTTTATTATTGCCTCTAGGGCATATTTCCTTCAGTCTCCCACTTGCACTAGAGTCAATAATCTAGATTACACAATAATGATTCTAACACCCATGGAGCCTTGGTGTTGATCATGTTTTGCTCGTGGAAGAGGCTTAGTTAACGGGTCTGCAACATTCAGATCCGTATGTATTTTGCAAATCTCTATGTCTCCCACTTGGACTTGATCCCAGATGGAGTTGAAGCGTCTCTTGGTGTGCTTGGTTCTCTTAGTAAAACGCAACCGATCAATATAATCCTTAATAAGGGTAAACTTCTCCGATATAGTGTAATTGGGAGAATTCAAAAAGATAATAGGACTATCATGCGTGGGTGCAATAGCAACAATTTCATGTTTAACATAAGGAACTATAGCAAGTTCATCTCCATAAGCATAATTCATATTGGCATCTTGGCCACAAGCATAGCAAGCATCATCAAAAAGGGATATTTCAAAAGAATCAACGGGATCATAGCAATTATCATAGCATTCATCCATCGGTAAGCATGAAGGGGAATTAAACAATGTATGAGTTGAAGAGATACTCTCATTAGAAGGTGGGCACGGGTGATCAATCCGCTCTTCCTCCTTTTGTTCTTCGCTCTCCTCCTCATCTTTTTCATCCAATGAGCTCATAGTTTCATCAACTTCTTCTTCCATAGATTCCTGCAAAATATTAGTCTCTTCTTGGACAGCGGAGACTTTCTCAATAAGAGCATTAATATAGGAATTATATTCATAATTATCATAGCAATATTTTAGGATAGCTAAATTTTCAGGCCTATAAACATCATCATCAAAAGCTTCATTCTTTTCAAACAAAGATTCAATTTCATAAGCACCCTTAAAAGCAACAAATTCTTCTAATTGTTCCACATCATAGTAATCATATATACCATTAGCATAAGAAGCTAAGGTTTCATTATCATTAAATTTGCATGAAAAGGGAAGGTGTGGAGCCTTCATCCTAGAGCAACAAGTATAATCATAACTCAAGCATACTTGCTGAGCATACCACTTCAATATATAAATTTGATCACATAATAGTTTCCCTTTTTGTGTTAAGCGATAATCCCTAAAGTATTCACGTTGATCCAACATTACTCCCATTACCAAATTGAATGAGGTTTTCTCAGGATTATCAAAGTGGTACATAATATTTTTCACATATTGAGCATCGAGGGTTTTAGGAGGTTCCTCATCTCCATGAGTAGCAAGTACACCTAATTTTTTTGGTATTTCGTGTTCCATATTCATAACTAAAGATAGAGAACAACTAAGGACAGCAAATAAAAATTACTTAGTGATAAAGCAAACAAGCAAACACGAGAATATTCACCCCATGCTATAACTCCCCGGCAACGGCGCTAGAAAAAGGTCTTGATAACCCACAAGTATAGGGGATCGCAACAGTTTTCGATAAGTAAGAGTGTCGAACCCAACGAAGAGCTAAAGGTAGAACAAATATTCCATCAAGTTCTATTGACCACCGATACAACTCTACGCACGCTTGACGTTCGCTTTACCTAGAACAAGTATGAAACTAGAAGTACTTTGTAGGTGTTATTGGATAGGTTCGCAAGATAATAAAGAGCACATAAATAAAAAGTAGGGGCTGTTTAGATTAATAAACAATAAAGTAAATATAGAGAGTGTGGAAAAGTGGTGGTAGGAGTTGCGAAATTGCCCCTAAGCAATTGACTACTTTACTAGACCGATAACAACTATTATGTGGGAGAGGCCACTGCTAGCATGTCATCCCTGACTTGGAATTCTATGCACTTATGATTGGAACTATTAGCAAGCATCCGCAACTACTAATGCTCATTAAGGTAAAACCCAACCATAGCATTAAGATATATTGGTCCCCCTTCAATCCTGTATGCATCAATTTCTATGCTAGGCTGAAGCTTATGTCACCCTTGCCCTCCAATACATAGTCCTATCAACATACAACTAACCCTATGGTGTGATCCACGCGCGCTCTCATATGATGGGAACCAAAGGACAGTAACATAACCACAAGCAAATTAAATCAATCATAGCAATTCATCAACCACCGATAGGACAACGAAAATCTACTCAGACATCATAGGATGGCAACACATCATTGGATAATAATATGAAGCATAAAGCACCATGTTCAAGTAGAGGGTACAGCGGGTTGCGGGAGAGTGGACCGCTGTAGATAGAGGGGGGAAGGTGATGGAGATGTTGGTGAAGACGGCGGAGGTGTTGGTGTAGATCGCGGTGATGATGATGATGGCCACGGCAGCGTTCCGGCGCCACCGGAAGAGAAGGGGAGAGGGGGCCCCTTCGTCTTCTTCTTCCTTGACCTCCTCCCTAGATGGGAGAAGGGTTTCCCCTCTGGTCCTTGGCCTCCATGTCATGGGAGGGGCGAGAGCCCCTCCGAGATTGGATCTGTCTCTCTGTCTCTCTCTGTTTCTGCGTTCTGGTGTGCTGCCCTTTCACCGTTTCGTATATATATGGATATCCGTAACTCCGATTGGATCGAAACCTTCGCCGTGGTTTTTTTTCCCGAAAATTAGCTTTCTTGCGGCCGAAGAATGGCATCAACCGCCTTACGGGTGGCCCACAAGGGTCAGGGCGCGCCCAGGGGGGCAGGCGTGCCCCCTACCTCGTGGCCACCTCGGGTACCATCTCGCGTTGATTTTCTTCCGGAATTTTCCAAATATTCCAAAAATAAGCTCCGTCCGTTTTCATCCCGTTTGGATTCCGTTTGATATGGATATCCTATGAAACCAAAAACATGCAACAGACATGAACTAGCACTGGGCACTGGATCAATACGTTATTCCCAAAAATAGTATAAAAAGTTGCCATAAGTATATGAAAATTGTAGAATATTGGCATGGAACAATCAAAATTATAGATACGACAGAGACGTATCAGCATCCCCAAGCTTAATTCCTGCTCATCCTCGAGTAGGTAAATGATAAAAAAGATAATTTTTGATGTGGAATGCTACCTAGCATAATCTTGATCATATGTTTAATCATGGCATGAATATTAAGACACGAGTGATTCAAAGCAATAGTCTATCATTTGACATTAAGAAAATAATACTTCAAGCATACTAATAAAGCAATCATGTCTTTTCAAAATAACATGGCCAAAGAAAGTTATCCCTACAAAGTCATATAGTCTGGCTATGCTCCATCTTCACCACACAAAATATTCAAATCATGCACAACCCGATGACAAGCCAAGCAATTGTTTCATACTTTTGACGTTCTCAAACCTTTTCAACTTTCACGCAATAAATGAGCGTGAGCCATGGACATAGCACTATAGGTGGAATAGAATATGATGGTGGAGGAGACAAAAAGGAGAAGATAGTCTCACATCAACTAGGCATATTAACAGGCTGTGGACATGCCCATCAATAGATATCAATGTGAGTGAGTAGGGATTGCCATGCAACGGATGCACTAAGAGCTATAAGTGTATGAAAGCTCAAACTAGAAACTAAGTGGGTGTGCATCCCAACTTGCTTGCTCATGAAGACCTCGGGCATTTGAGGAAGCCCATCATCGGAATATACAAGCCAAGTTCTATAATGAAAATTCCCACTAGTATATGAAAGTGATAACTCAAGAGACTCTCTATAAGAAGAACATGGTGCTACTCTGAAGCACAAGTGTGGTAAAAGGATAGTAACATTCCCCTTCTCTCTTTTTCTCTCATTTTTTTGGTGGGCTTCTTTGGCCTCTTTTTTTATTTAGGCTTCTTTGGCCTCTTTTATTTTTTTGTAAAGTCCGGAGTCTCATCCCGACTTATGGGGGAATCATAGTCTCCATCATCCTTTCCTCACTGGGGCAATGCTCTAATAATGATGATCATCACACTTTTATTTACTTACAACTCAATATTACAACTCGATACTAGAACAAAGATATGACTCTATATGAATGCCTCCGGCGGTGTACCGGGATGTGCAATGATCTAGCGTAGCAATGACATCCAAAAAAGAACGAAAAAGCCATGAAAACATCATGCTAGCTATCTTACGATCATGCAAAGTAATATGACAATGAATGCTCAAGTCATGTATATGATGATGATGGAAGTTGCATGGCAATATATCTCGGAATGGCTATGGAAATGCCATGATAGGTAGGTATGGTGGCGGTTTTGAGGAAGGTATATGGTGGGTTTATGGTACCGGCGAAAGTTGCGCGGTACTAGAGAGGCTAGCAATGGTGGAAGGGTGAGAGTGCGTATAATCCATGGACTCAACATTAGTCATAAAGAACTCACATACTTATTGCAAAAATCTATTATTTATCGAAACAAAGTACTATGCGCATGCTCCTAGGGGGATAGATTGGTTGGAAAAGACCATCGCTCGTCCCCGACCGCCACTCATAAGGAAGACAATCAATAAATACATCATGCTCCGACTTCATCACATAGCGGTTCACCATACGTGCATGCTACGGGAATCACAAACTTCAACACAAGTATTTCTACAATCCACAACTACCCACTAGCATGACTCTAATATCACCATCTTTATATCGCAAAACTATTGCAAGGAATCAAACATATCATATTCAGCGATCTACAAGTTTATGTAGGATTTTATGACTAACCATGTGAATGACCAGTTCCTGTCATCTCTCTAAATAGATATAAGTGAATCAAGAGAGTTCAATTCTTTCTACAAAAGATATGCCCACGCTCTAACAATTATAAGTGAAGCAAAAGAGCATTCTACAAACAACGGTTTTCTATGTAAAGAGAAACAAGCAATCCAAACTTCAAATGATATAAGTGAAGCACATGAAGCATTCTAAAAATCCATACTCAAAAGATATAAGTGAAGCGCAAAGAGAATTCTATAAATCAACCAAGGACTATCTCATACCAGCATGGTGCATAAAAGAAAAATGAAAAGTAATGCAAAAAGACGCTCCAAGATTGCACATATCGCATGAACGAAACGAATCCGAAAACATACCGATACTTGTTGAAGAAAGAGGGGATGCCTTCCGGGGCATCCCCCAGCTTAGATGCTTGAGTCTCCTTGAATATTTACTTGGGGTGCCTCGGGCATCCCCAAGCTTGAGCTCTTGCCTCTCTTCCTTCTTCTCACATTGAGACCTTCTCGATCATCGAACACTTCATCCACACAAAACTTCAACAGAAAACTCGGTAAGATCCGTTAGTATAATAAAGCAAATCACTACTCTAAGTACTATTGCAAACCAATTCATATTTTGTTTTTGCACTGTGTCTAATATAATATAACTTTTTCATGGCTTAATCCACTGATATAAATTGATAGTTTCATCAAAACAAGCAAACTATGCATCAAAAACAGAATCTGTCTAAAACAGAACAGTCTATAATAATCTGAACATTCACCATACTTCTGATACTTGAAAAATTCTTCCAAAATTAGGAAAAATAAAAAATTTGTATAGAAAGACATAGCAAAAATAATCAGAAGCATTTGACGTTCCAGCTAAAAATGTAAAATCGCGCACTACAGCCAAAGTTTCTGTCCTACACCGTACAGACCATCAAGCAAATGTAAACATCCTAAAGGCAAACCTTGGCACATTATTTTTATAATACAATGGAATTGTACAAGTGGATAATTATATTTGTTGAAAAAAAATTTGGGTTCCCCTCTTTATTTTTTTGTTTTTAAACTATATAAAAGCACTCAAAAGAAATAAATGACTCTCTAAAACTTTCGGGTTGTCTCCCTGGCAGCGCTTTCTTTAAAGCCATTAAGCTAGGCATATAGTGCTCAAGTAGTGAATCCACCCAGATCCCAAGGTATATCAAAGCCAATTTTAAATAACAATGATTTGTAATTTAGTAGTGAGCACAAAGTAATATATATCATGCAACAACGAAGTCTAACTCTCTTCCTATGCATCGACATGTCATAAAAGAACAATTCATGCACACATAGTAAAGGCCAATGCATAGTATAAACAGTTTCTTGTAATTTTGTTGTATTGGAAACATAGAGAGGTGAAGATATAGTTCCTCTCTCATAATAATTGCAAGTAGGAGCAGCAAGCACATGCATATTATATCTATCAAGATCATCATGTGTAATAGTAAAACGCAACCGATCAATATAATCCTTAATAAGGGTAAACTTCTTCGATATAGTGTAATTGGGAGAATTCAAAAATATAATAGGACTATCATGCGTGGGTGCAATAGCAACAATTTCATGTTTAACATAAGGAACTATAGCAAGTTCATCTCCATAAGCATAATTCATATTGGCATCTTGGCCACAAGCATAGCAAGCATCATCAAAAAGGGATATTTCAAAAGAATCAACGGGATCATCACAATTATCATAGCATTCATCCTTCGGTAAGCATGAAGGGGAATTAAACAATGTATGAGTTGAAGAGATACTCTCATTAGAAGGTGGGCACGGGTGATCAATCCGCTCTTCCTCCTTTTGTTCTTCGCTCTCCTCCTCATCTTTTCATCCAATGAGCTCACAGTTTCATCAACTTCTTCTTCCATAGATTCCTGCGAAATATTAGTCTCTTCTTGGACAGCGGAGACTTTCTCAATAAGCGGATTAATATAGGGATTATATTCATAATTTTCATAGCAATATTTTAGGATAGCTAAATTTTCAGGCCTATAAACATCATCATCAAAATCTTCATTCTTTTCAAACAAAGATTCAATTTCATAAGCACCCTTAAAAGCAACAAATTCTTCTATTTGTTCCACATCATAGTAATCATATATACCATTAGCATAAGAAGCTAAGGTTTCATTATCATTAAATTTGCATGAAAAGGGAAGGTGTGGAGCCTTCATCCTAGAGCAGCAAGTATAATCATAACTCAAGCATACTTGCTGAGCATACCACTTCAATATATAAATTTGATCACATAATAGTTTCCCTTTTTGTGTTAAGCGATAATCCCTAAAGTATTCACGTTGATCCAACGTTACTCCCATTACCAAATTGAATGAGGTTTTCTCAGGATTATCAAAGTGGTACATAATATTTTTCACATATTGAGCATCGAGGGTTTTAGGAGGTTCCTCATCTCCATGGGTTGCGAGAGAGGGGACCGCTGTAGATAGAGGGGGGAAGGTGATGGAGATGTTGGTGAAGACGGCGGAGGTGTTGGTGTAGATCGCGGTTGAGGGAGTCCTGGAATAGGGGGTCTCCGGACAGCCGGACTATCTCCATTAGCCGGACTGTTAGACTATGAAGATACAAGATTGAAGACTTCGTCTCTTGTCCGGATGGGACTCTACTTGGCGTGGAAGGCAAGCTAGGCAATACGTATATGGATATCTCCTCCTTTGTAACCGACCTTGTGTAACCCTAACCCTTTCCGATGTCTATATAAACCGGAGGGTTTTAGTCCGTAGGACAACAATCACAACATACAATCATACCGTAGGCTAGTTTCTAGGGTTTAGCCTCTCTGATCTCGTGGTAGATCTACTCTTGTAACACCCATATCTTCAATATTAATCAAGCAGGACGTGGGGTTTTACCTCCATCAAGAGGGCCCAAACCTGGGTAAAACTTCGTGTCCCTTGCCTCCTGTTACCATCTAGCCTAGACGCATAGTTCGGGACCCCCTACCCGAGATCTGCCGGTTTTGACACCGACATTGGTAATTTCATTGAGAGTTCCTCTGTGTCGTCGCTATTAGGCTTGATGGCTCCTACTATCATCGATAGCGATGCGGTCCAGGGTGAGACTTTTCTCCCCGGACAGATCTTCGTATTCGGCGGCTTTGCACTGCGGGCTAATTCGCTTGGCCATCTGGAGCAGATTGAAAGCTACGCCCCTGGCCATCAGGTCAGATTTGGAAGTTTGAATTACACGGCCAACTTCCATGGGGACTTGATCTTCAACGGATTTGAGCCACAGCCGGGCGCGCCGCACTGTCGCGATGGGTATGACCTAGCTCTACCATCGGACGGTACCCCAGAGGCCACGCCCGCATCAGCTCCGACCCTTAGCTCGGAGTCAGCCGCAGTAATCGAGGACGGGTGGCTAGACACCACCTCAGGGGCTGCAGTCTCAACGGCGATCGAGCCGAACACCAGCATAATCCTTTGCGCAGCCCGTGACTCCAAGGTGCCGGACTCTCCTCCGGACCCCGAACCATCCGCGCCCTTGCCAATCGAATCCGACTGGGCGCGGATCATGGAATTCACCGCTGCGGATATCTTTCAGCACTCGCCCTTCGGCGACATTCTGAATTCACTAAGGTCTCTCTCTTTGTCGGGAGAGCCCTGGTCGGATCATGGCCAACAGGACTGGGATACGGACGACGAAGAAATTCGACGCCCACCCACCACCCACTTTGTAGCCACTGTCGATGATTTAACCGACATGCTCAACTTCGACTCCGAAGACATCGACGGTATGGACGACAATGTAGGAGACGAACATGAGCCAGCACCTATAGGGCACCGGAAGGCCACCTCGTCGTACGACATATACATGGTGGATACACCCAATGAAGGCAACGGCGACGAGATAGCGGAGGATGACCCCTCCAAGAAGCAACCCAAGCGCCGATGTCAGCGACGCCGCTCTAAGTCCCGCCAAAGCAAAAGTGGTGATACCGGCACAGGAGAATATAACACTCCGGATAGCGCCGAAGACAACAAAAATCCCCTCCAGCAAGATTTAGATCAGGAGGATGAAGGAGCCAGCTCTCCTGAGAGAGCGGCTGGCGGAGAGGAGGAGGATGACAATTACATGCCCCCCTCCGAAGACGAGGCAAGCCTCGGCGACGATGAATTCGCCGTACCAGAGGATCCCGTCGAACAAGAGCGCTTCAAGCGCAGGCTTATGGCCACGACAAATAGCCTGAAGAAAAAGCAGTAGCAGCTTCAAGTTGATCAAGATCTGCTAGCTGACAAATGGACTGAAGTCCTCGCAGCCGAGGAATATAAACTCGAGCGTCCCTCCAAGAGTTACCCAAGGCGCAGGTTACTACCCCGACTGGAGGAAGAAGTGTGATACGGCTGATCGGCCACCTCGTGGCCACGATAGAGAGGCATTTCTGCCAAAAGCTCAGCCTCCACCCCAATGCCATCAAAATAAAAAGGCATGGGGAGATACGCCAGACCTGCGAGACATATTGGAGGACAAAGAAAAGCATTCAAGATCGATCTACGGATCACGAGGGTGCACAACTCTACGAGACGGTAAACGTCACGCCGGATACAGTAAAAGCAAATCCGGCCGGGCCGAACACTGCGGGCAGGACCCATACGAGCTGCGTCGCGATATAGCCCAATACAGAGGCGCCGCACACCCCTTATGCTTCACAGACGAAGTAATGGAACATCAATTCCCAGAAGGTTTCAAACCTGTAAACATTGAATCATACGACGACACAACAGATCCCGCGGTATGGATTGAGGACTTCCTCCTC
This sequence comes from Triticum urartu, assembly GCF_003073215.2. Taxonomy (NCBI): domain Eukaryota; kingdom Viridiplantae; phylum Streptophyta; class Magnoliopsida; order Poales; family Poaceae; genus Triticum; species Triticum urartu. The sequence continues at coordinate 58,123,683 of NC_053025.1, read as the reverse complement.
CACATCCACATGGCCCGCGGTGATGACTTACATGCCATCAAGTACCTCCTACTAAAACTCAAAGGTCCAGCATGACATTGGCTTAATAGCTTGCCAGCGGACTCCATTAGCTGTTGGGAAGATCTGGAAGCCGCATTCGTCGACAACTTTCAGGGCACTTATGTGCGACCTCCAGACGCCGATGACTTGAGCCACATAATTCAGCAGCCAGAAGAGTCGGCAAGGCAATTCTGGACTTGGTTCCTTACAAAGAAAAATCAAATCATTGACTGTCCGGATGCGGAGGCCTTAGCGGCTTTCAAGCACAACATCCGAGACGAGTGGCTAGCCCGGCACCTTGGTCAGGAAAAGCCGAAATCTATGGCAGCCCTCACGACACTCATGACCCGCTTTTGCATGGGAGAAGACAGCTGGTTGGCTCGCAGTAACAACATATCAAAGAACCATGGTACCTCAGATACCAAGGACGGCAACAGTAGGTCACGTCGCAACAAGCATAAGCGCCGCATTAACGGCGAAAGTATTGAGGATACGGCAGTCAATGCCGGATTCAAAGGCTCTAAACCCGGTCAGTGGAAAAAGCCATTCAAACAAAGTACGCCGGGTCCGTCCAGTTTGGACCGTATACTCGATCGCTCGTGTCAAATACACGGCACCCCAGACAAACTAGCCAATCACACCAACAGGGATTGTTGGGTGTTCAAGCAGGCCGGTAAGTTAATTGCCGAAAACAAGGACAAGGGGCCGCATAGCGATGACGAGGAAGAACCTCGGCAGCCGCACACGGGAGGACAGAAGAGGTTTCCCCCGCAAGTGCGGACGGTGAACATGATATACGCAACCCACATCCCCAAGAGGGAGCGGAAGCGTGCGCTCAGGGACGTATATGCGTTGGAGCCAGTCGCCCCAAAGTTCAACCCTTGGTCCTCCTATCCGATCACCTTCGATCGCAGGGACCACCCCACCAGTATCCTTCACGGCGGATTCGCCGCACTGGTCCTAGACCCAATCATCGACGGATTTCACCTCACTCGAGTCCTCATGGACGGCGGCAGCAGCCTGAACCTGCTTTATCAGGACATAGTGTGCAAAATGGGTATAGACCCCTCAAGGATCAAACCCACAAAGACGACCTTTAAAGGCGTCATTCCAGGCGTAGAGGCCCACTGCACAGGCTCAATTACACTGGAAGTGGTCTTCGGATCCCCGGATAACTTCCGAAGCGAAGAGTTAATATTTGATATAGTCCCGTTCCGCAGTGGTTATCACGCGCTGCTCGGTCGAACCGCATTCGCTAGATTCAATGCGGTACCACATTATGCATACCTCAAGCTCAAGATGCCAGGACCTCGCGGAGTTATTACAGTCAATGGAAACACAGAGCGCTCTCTCCGAACAGAGGAGCACACCGCGGCCCTCACAGCAGAAGCACAAAGCAGCCTCTCAAGGCAATCTACCAGTTCGGCGTTTCAATGCCCGGACACCTTCAAGTGCGCTCAGGGCAATCGGAAATAGACCGCCTGGCGCGATCTGAGCTCGCGTAGCAATACGACGGCCACTCCAATCCCAGCCCAACGACGTTGTTCGTGTCGCGCGTACATAATTACGCATTAAAAATACCATGGGCACAGATGGGGAGGGGGAGGCACAACCACGGCACGCCCCAAAACGCGGCCTAAACCACACCAGGGGCTTCCCATTTGGTTATTTTTCTTTTTCTTTCATGACTTCAATCTCTGGAAACACTGTCCGGCAGCTCTATTGCCGAACACATGATACAGCAACCAAGGAGGCCGACAACTACGGAATTCCTAGGTGGACTACAAATTTCATATAATTCCTCAGCTCACCCTTGGAAGGGACATAGTCCTACTCTTTTGCTCATTACACTATCTGTATCACTCTGCTTTAATGCAATTTTTTAATATACAATGCATGACATTACGACTATTATCGCATTTTTGTTATATGTATACATATCTATGTGCTCATTAATGACGCCTAGCAACCGTACACTCTGGTACGGCCAATGCACCAGGGGCTTATGTACCCACAGTATGGTGTGAAAAGTCCAAACACTTTCACAAGTGCGGCACCCCGAACTTATAGCATTATATGCATCAGCTCCGAATCATGTCTTTGGTCAAATGTTGGGTTTGCCCGGCTCCTATGTTTTGGTACCTTACGTTCCGCTCCATCGGCTAAGGTAGCGCTAGGAGAACTACTGTGATTGTGCCCCGGTTCTGCCGGGCCGAGCACCTCAATAGAGAAAGCTAAAACTGACTGTCATGATAAGGCAAGAGACTGGTCGCTGTTCGGCGAGGTTTTTCGAGTCCCTAAGGACTTATGCCGCTTAGGGCAAGGGGCTGGCTCCGTCCGGCTTACAGGCGTGTATCGCGCCCTGAATTCGGCCTTCCGAACACCAGGGGCTTCGCCGAAATTTAAAATTATA